>NW_027458137.1:0-137091 GCF_050624435.1 Tenrec ecaudatus | reverse complement strand
AAGCCTTGGGGTGCCCTAGCCTAAGGCTAGGGAAGCCCTAGCCTAAAGCAAGGGGAGCCCTAGCCTTAGCCTAAGCCAAGGGGTGCCCTAGCCTAAGGTTAGGGGAGCCCTATCCTTATCCTAAGCCTAAAGGTGCCCTAGCCTAAGGCTAGGGGAGCCCTTGCCTAAGGCTAGGGGACGCCTAGCCTTAGCCTAAGCCTAGGGGTGCCATAGCTTAAGGCTAGGGGAGCCCTAGCCTAAGGCTAGGGGAGCCCTAGCCTTAGCCTAATCCTAGGGGTGCACTAGGCTAAGGCTAGGAGAGACCTAGCCTAAAACTAGGGGAGCCCTAGCCTAAGGCTATTGGAGCCCTAGCCTTAGCCTAAGCCTAGGGGTGTTTAAGCCTAAGGCTAAGGGAGCCCACGCCTAAGGCTAGGGTAGCCCTAGTCTTAACCAAAGCCTAGGGGTGCCCGAAGCTAAGGCTAGGGGAGCCCTAGCCTAAGCCTAGGGGTGCGCTAGCCTAAGGCTAGGTTAGCCCTAGCCTTAGCCTAAGACTAGGGGTGCCCAAGCATAAGGCTAGGGGAGTCCTAGCCTTAGCCTAAGTTTAGGGGTGCCCTAGCCTACGGCTATGGGAGCCATAGCCTAAGGTTAAGGGAGCCCTTGCCTTAGCCTAAGGCTAGGGTTGCCCTAGCCTAAGTCTAGGGGATCCCTAGCCTAAGGCTTGGGGAGACCTAGCCTTTGCCTAAGCCTAGGGGTGCCCTAGCTTAATCGTAGGGGTGCCCTATCCTAAGACAAGTGGAGCACTAGCCTGAGGCAAGGGGAGCCCAAGCCTTAGCCTAAGCCAAGGGGTGCCCTAGCCTAAGCCTAGGGGTGCCCTAGCCTAAGGCTAGAGGAGCCCTAGCCTTAGCCTAAGCCTAGAGGTGCCCTAGCCGAAGGCTAGGGGAGCCCTAGCCTAACGCTAGGGGAGCCCTTGTCTTAGCCTAAGCCTAGGGGTGCCCTAGCCTAAGGCTAAGGGAGCCCTAGCCTAAGACTAGTGGAGCCCTAGCCTTAACCTAAGCCTAGGGGTGACCTAGCCTAGGCTACGGGAGCCCTAGCGTAAAGCTAGGGGAGCCCTAGCCTAAGGCTGGGGGAGCCCTAGCTTTATCCTAAGCCTAGGGGTGCCCTATCCTAAGCCTAGGGGTGCCCTAGCCTAAGGCTAGGGGAGCCGTAGCGTAACGCTAGGGGAGCCCTAGCCTAAGGCTAGGGGTGCCTGAGTCTAAGGCTAGGGGATACCTAGCCTAAGTCTAGGGGTGCCCTAGCCTAAGCCTAGGGGTGCCCTGGCCTAAGGCTAGGGGTGCCCTAGCGTAAGGTTAAGGGAGCCCTTGCCTTAGCCTAAGGCTAGGGTTGCCCTAGCCTAAGTCTAGGGGATCCCTAGCCTAAGGCTTGGGGAGACCTAGCCTTTGCCTAAGCCTAGGGGTGCCCTAGCTTAATCGTAGGGGTGCCCTAGCCTAAGACAAGTGGAGCACTAGCCTGAGGCAAGGGGAGCCCAAGCCTTAGCCTAAGCCTAGGGGTGCCCTAGCCTAAGGCTAGGGGAGCCCAAGCCTAATGCTACGGGAGCCCTAGCCTTAGCCTAAGCATAGGGGTGCCCTAGCCTAAGGCTAGGGGAGCCCTAGCCTAAGGCTAGAGGAGCCCTAGCTTTAGCCAAAGCCTAGGGGTGACCTAGCCTAAGGGTAGGGGAGCACTAGCCTAAGGCTAGTTGAGCCCTAGCCTAAGACTAGGGGAGACCTAGCCTAAGGCTAGGGGAGCCCTAGCCTAAGGCTAGGGGAGCCCTAGCCTTTGCCTAAACCTAGGGGTGCCCTAGCCGAGCCTAGGGGAGCCCTAGCCTAAGGCTAGAGGAGCCCTAGCTTTAGCCTAAGCCTAGGGGTGCCCTAGCCTAAGCCTAGGGGTGCCCTCGCCAAAGGCTAGGGGAGCCCTAGCCTTAGCCTAAGCCTAGGTGTGCCCTAGCCTAAGGCTAGAGGAGCCCTTGTCTTAGCCTAAGCCTAGGGGTGCCCTAGCCTAAGGCTAAGGGAGCCCTAGCCTAAGACTAGTGGAGCCCTAGCCTTAACCTAAGCCTAGGGGTGACCTAACAAAGGCTAGGGGAGCCCTAGCCAAAGGCTAGGGGAGCCCTTGTCTTAGCCTAAGCCTAGGCGTGACCTAGCCTAAGCCTAGGGGTGCCCTGGCCTAAGGCTAGGGGAGCCCTAGCGTTAAGCAAGGGGAGCCCTAGCCTAAGGCTGGGGGAGCCCTAGCCTTATCCTAAGCCTAGGGGTGCCCTAGCCTAAGCCTAGGGGTGCCCTAGCCTAAGGCTAGGGAAGCCGTAGCGTAACGCTAGGGGAGCCCTAGCCTAAGGGTAGGAGTGCCTGAGTCTAAGGCTAGGGGATACCTAGCCTAAGTCTAGGGGTGCCCTAGCCTAAGCCTAGGGGTGCCCTGGCCTAAGGCTAGGGGTGCCCTAGCGTAACGCTAAGGGAGCCCTAGCCTAAGGCTAGGGAAGCCCTAGCTTAAGGCTAGGGGTGCCCGAGCCTAAGGCTAGGGGAGCACGAGCCTAAGGCTACGAGAGCCCTAGCCGAAGGCTAGGGGAGCCCTAGCCTTAGCCTAAGCCTAGGGGTGCTTAAGCCTAAGCCTAGGGGTGCCCTCCCCAAAGGCTAGGGGAGCCCTAGCCTTAGCCTAAGCCTAGGGGTGCCCTAGCCTAATGCTAGGGGAGCCCTAGCCTTAGCCTAAGCCTAGAGGTCCCCTAGCCTAAGGCTAGGGGAGCCATAGCCTAAGGATAGGGGAGCCCTAGCCATAGCCTAAGCCTAGGGGTGCTTAAGCCTAAGCCTAGGGGTGCCCTCGCCAAAGGCTAGAGGAGCCCTAGCCTTAGCCTAAGCCTAGGGGTGCCCTAGGCTTAGCCTAAGGCTAGGGTTGCCCTAGCCTAAGGCTTGGGGGACCTAGCCTTAACCTAAGCCTAGGGGTGCCCTAGCTTAATCATAGTGGTGTCGTAGCCTAAGGATTGGGGAGCCCTAGCCTAAAGCTAGGGGAGCCATAGCCGTAGCCTAGGCCTAGGGGTGCCCTAGCCTTACCCTAAGCCTAGGGTTGTCCTAGCCTTAGGCTAGGGGAGCCCTAGCCTAAGGTTAGGGGAGCCCTAGCCTTAACCTAAGCCTAGGGGTGTCCTAGCCTAAGGCTAAGGGAGCCAAGCCTAAGGCTAGGGGACCCCTAGTCTTAGCCTAAGCCTAGGGGTGCCCTAGCCTAAGGCTAGGGGAGCCCTAGCCTAAGGCTAGGGGAGAAAAGCCTTAGCCTAAGCATAGGGGTGCTATAGTCTAAGGCTAGGGGAGCCCTAGCCTAAGGCTAGGGGATCCCTAGCCTTAGCCTAAGCCTAGGGGTTCCCGAAGCTAAGGCTAGGGGAGCCCTAGCTTAAGCCTAGGGGTGCCCTGGCCTAAGGCTAGGGAAGCCCTAGCGTGAAGCTAGGGGAGCCCTAGCCTAAGGCTAGGGGAGCCCAATCCTACGGCTTAGGGAGCACGAGCCTTAGGCTAGGGGAGCCCGAGTCTAAGGCTAGGGGAGCCCTAGCCTAAGCCTAGGGGTGCCCTAGCCTAAGGCAAGAGGAGCCCTAGCCTAACGCTAGTGTAGCCCTAGCCTAAGCCTACGGGTGTTCTAACCTAAGGCTAGGAGAGCCTTAGCCTAAGGCTAGGGGAGCCCTAGCTTTAGCCTAAGCCTAGGGTTGACCTAGACTAAGGCTAGGGGAGCCCTAGCCTAAGGCTACTGTAGCCTTAGCATAAGGCTGGGGGAGCCCTAGCGTAACGCTAGGGGAGGCCTAGCCTAAGGCTAGGGGTGCCTGAGTCTAAGGCTAGTGGAGCCCTAGCCTAAGTCTAGGGGTGCCCTAGCCTAAGGCTAGGGGAGCCGTAGCCTTAGCCTAAGCCTAGGGATGCCATAGCCTAAGGCTTGGGGAGCCCTGGACTAAGCCTTGGTGTGCACTGGCCTAAGGCTAGGGGAGCCCTAGCGTAACGCTAAGGGAGCCCTAGCCTAAGGTTACAGGAGCCCTAGCCTAAGGCTAGGGGTGCCCGAGCCTAAGGCAAAGGAGCACGAGCCTAAGGCTAGGAGAGCCCTAGCCAAAGGCTAGGAAAGTCGTAGCCTTAGCCTAAGCCTTGGGGAGCCCTAGCCTAAGGATAGGGGTGCCCTACCCTAAGGCTAGGGGAGCCCCAGCATTAGCCTAAGCCTAGGGGTGCTCTAGCCTAAGGCTAGGGAAGCCCTAGCCTAAAGCAAGGGGAGCCCTAGCTTTAGCCTAAGCCTAGGGTTGCCCTAGCCTAAGGCTATGGAAGCCCTAGCCTTAGCCCAAGCCTAAAGGTGCCCTAGCCTAAAGCTAGGGGAGCCCTAGCCTAAGGCTAGGAGAGCCCTAGCCTATGCCTAGGGGTGCCCTAGCCTAATGCTAGGGAGCCCTAGCCTAAGGCTAGGGGAGTCCTAGCCTTAGCCTAAGCCTGGAGGTGCCCTAGCCTAAGGCTAGGAGAGCCCTAGCCTAAGGCTAGGAGAGCCCTAGCCTAAGGCTAGGGGAGCCCTAGCCTAAGGCTATTGGAGCCCTAGCCTTAGCCTAAGCCGAGGGGTGTTCTAGCCTAAGGCTAAGGGAGCCCACGCCTAAGGCTAGGGTAGCCCTAGCCTTAGCCTAAGCCTAGGGGTGCCCGAAGCTAAGGCTAGGGGAGCCCTAGCCTAAGCCTAGGGGTGCGCTAGCCTAAGGCTAGGGGAGCCCTAGCATTAGCCTAAGACTATGGGTGCGCCAGCTTAATGCTAGGGGTGCAATAGCCTAAGACTAGTGGAGCACTAGCCTGAGGCAAGGGGAGCCCAAGCCTTAGCCTAAGCCTAGGGGTGCCCTAGCCTAAGGCTAGTGAAGCCCTAGCCTAAAGCAAGGGGAGCCCTAGCCTTAGCCTAAGCCAAGGGGTGCCCTAGCCTAAGGTTAGGGGAGCCCTATCCTTAGCCTAAGCCAAAAGGTGCCCTAGCCTAAGGCTAGGGGAGCCCTTGCGTCAGGCTAGGGGACGCCTAGCGTTAGCCTAAGCCTAGGGGTGCCATAGCTTAAGGCTAGGGGAGCCCTAGCCTAAGGCTAGGGGAGCCCTAGCCTAAGGCTAGGGGAGCCCTAGCCTTAGCCTAATCCTAGGGGTGCCCTAGCCTAAAACTAGGGGAGCCCTAGCCTAAGGCTATTGGAGCCCTAGCCTTAGCCTAAGCCTAGGGGTGTTTAAGCCTAAAGCTACGGGAGTCCACGCCTAAGGCTAGGGTAGCCCTAGCCTTAGCCTAAGCCTAGGGGTGCCCGAAGCTAAGGCTAGGGGAGCCCTAGCGTAAGCGTAGGGGTGTGCTAGCCTAAGGCTAGGGGAGCCCTAGCATTAGCCTAAGCCTAGGGGTGCCCTAGCTTAATCCTAGGGGTGCCCAAGCCTAAGACTAGTGGAGCACTAGCCTGAGGCAAGGGGATCCCAAGCCTTAGCCTAAGCCTAGGGGTGCCCTAGCCTAAGGCTAGGTGAGCCCTAGCTTTAGGATAGGGGAGCCCTAGCCTAAGGCTAGAGAAGGCCTAGCCTAAGCCTAGGGGTGCCCTAGCCTAAGGCTAGGGGAGCCCTAGCCTAATCCTAGGTGTACCCTAGCCTAAGGCTAGGGGAGCCCTAGCTTTAGCCTAAGCCTAGGGGTGCCCTAGCCTATGGCTAGGGGAGCCCTAGCCTAAGGCTAGGGGACCCCTAGCCTTAGCCTAAGCCTAGGGGTGCCCTAGCCTAAGGCTAGGGGAGCCCTAGCCTTAGCCTAAGCCTAGGGGTGCTCTAGTCCAGGCTAGGGCTGCCCTAGCCTAAGCCTAGAGGTGCCCCAGCCTAAGGCTAGGGGAGGCCTAGCCTTAGCCTAAGGCTAGGGGAGCCCTAGCCTTACCCTAAGCCTAGGGGTGCCCTAGCCTAAGGCTAGGGGAGCCTAGCCTAAGGCTAGGGGAACACTATCCTTAGCCTAAGCCTAGGAGTGCTATAGCCTAAGGCTAGGGGAGCCCTAGCCTGAGGCTAGGGGAGCCCTGGCCTAAGCCTAGTGGTGGCCTGCCCTAAGGCTAGGGGAGCCCTAGCCTAAGGCGACGGGAGCCCTAGCCTGAGCCTAAGCCTAGGGGTGCCCTAGGCTAAGGTAAGGGAAGCCCTAGCCTTAAACAAGGGGAGCCCTAGCCTTAGCCTAAGCCAAGGGGTGCCCTAGCCTAAGGTTAGGGGAGCCCTAGCCTTAGCCTAAGCCTAAAGGTGCCCTAGCCTAAGACTAGGGGAGCCCTAGCCTAAGGCTAGGGGAGGCCTAGCCTTAGCCTAAACCTAGGGGTGTCATAGCTTAAGGCTAGGGGAGCCCTAGCCGAAGGCTAGGGGAGCCCTAGCCAAAGGCTAGGGGAGCCCTAGCCGAAGGCTAGGTGAGCCCTAGCCCAAACCTAGGGGTGCCATAGCCTAAGCCTCGGGGTGCCCTAGCCTAAGGCTAGGGTATCCCTAGCCTTAGCCTAAGCCTAGGGGTGCCCTAGCCTAAGGATATGAGAGCCCTAGCCCAAGGCTAAGGGAGCCCAAGCCTAAGGCTAGGGGAGCCCTAGCCTTAGTTTAGTCCTACGGGTGCCCTAGCCTTAGCCTAAGCTTAGGGGAGCCCTGGCCTAAGGATAGGGGTGCCCTAGCCTAAGGCTAGGGGAGCCCAGGCCTAATGCTACGGGAGCCCTAGCCTTAGCCTAAGTTTAGGGGTGCCCTAGCCTAAGGCTAGGGGAGCCCTAGCCTAAGGCTAGAGGAGCCCTAGCCTTAGCCAAAGCCTAGGGGTGCCCTAGCCTAAGGGTAGGGGAGCACTAGCCTAAGGCTAGTTGAGCCCTAGCCTAAGACTAGGGGAGCCCTAGCCTAAGGCTAGGGGAGCCCTAGCCTAAGGCTAGGGGAGCCCTAGCCTTAGCCTAAGGCTAGGGGAGCCCTAGCCTTAGCCTAAGGCTAGGGGAGCCCTAGCCTTAGCCTAAGGCTAGGGGAGCCCTAGCCTTAGCCTAAGGCTAGGGGAGCCCTAGCCTTAGCCTAAGCCTAGGGGTGCCCTAGCCGAGGCTATGGTAGCCCTAGCCTAAGGCTAGAGGAGCCCTAGCCTTAGCTTAAGCCTAGGGGTGCCCTAGCCTAAGCCTAGGGGTGCCCTCGCCAAAGGCTAGGGGAGCCCTAGCCTTAGCCTAAGCCTAGGGGTGCGCTAGCCTAAGGCTAGAGGGGCCCTAGCCTTAGCCTAAGCCTAGAGGTGCCCTAGCCGAAGGCTAGGGGAGCCCTAGCCTAACGCTAGGGGAGCCCTTGTCTTAGCCTAAGCCTAGGGGTGCACTAGCCTAAGGCTAAGGGAGCCCTAGCCTAAGGCTAGCGGAGCCCTAGCCTTAATCTAAGCCTAGGGGTGACCTAGCCCAGGCTAGGGGAGCCCTAGCCAAAGGCTTGAGGAGGCCTAGCCTTAGCCTAAGCCTAGGGGTGCCCTAGCCAAAGCCTAGGGGTGCCCTAGCCTAAGGCTAGGGAAGCCGTAGCGTAACGCTAGGGGAGCCCTAGCCTAAGGCTAGGGAAGCCCTAGCCTAAGTCTAGGGGTGCCCGAGCCTAAGGCTAGGGGAGTACGAGCCTAAGGCTACAAGAGCCATAGCCAAAGGCTAGGGGAGCCCTAGCCTTAGCCTAAGCCTAGGTGGGCCCTAGCCTAAGGCTAGGGTAGCCCTAACCTAAGCCTAGGGGTGCCCTATCCTAAGGCTAGGAGAGCCTTAGCCGAAGGCATGGGGAGCCCTAGCCTTAGCCTAAGCCTAGGGGTGCCCTAGCCAAGGCTAGGAGAGCCCTACCCTAAGGCTAGAGGAGCCCTAGCCTTAGCCTAAGCCTAGGGGTGCTTAAGGCTAAGCCTAGGGGTGCCCTCGCCAAAGGCTAGGGGAGCCCTAGCCTTAGCCTAAGCCTAGGGGTGCCCTAGCCTAAGGCTAGGGGAGCCCTAGCCTTAGCCTAAGCCTAGAGGTGCCCCAGCCTAAGGCAAGGGGAGCCCTACCCTAAGGCTTGGGGAGCCCTTGTCTTAGCCTAAGCCTAGGGGTGCCCTAGCCTAAGCCTAGGGGTGCCCTCGCCAAAGGCTAAGGGAGCCCTAGCCTTAGCCTAAGCCTAGGGGTGCCCTAGCCTAAGGCTAGGGGAGCCCTAGCCTAACGCTAGAGGAGCCCGAAGCTAAGGCTAGGGGAGCCCTAGCCTAAGCCTAGGGGTGCCCTGGTCTAAGGCTAGGGGAGCCCTAGCGTAAAGCTAGGGGAGCCCTAGCCTAAGGCTAGTGGAGCCCAATCCTACGGCTTATGGAGCACAAGCCTTAGGCTAGGGGAGCCCGAGTCTAAGGCTAGGGGAGCCCTAGACTAAGCCTAGGGATGCCCTAGCCTAAGGCTAGGGGAGCCCTAGCCTAAGGCTTGTGTAGCCCTAGCCTAAGCCTAGGGGTGTCCTAACCTAAGGCTAGGAGAGCCTTAGCCTAAGGCTTGGGGAGCCCTAGCCTTAGCCTAAGCCTAGGGGTCCCCTAGCCTAAGCTTAGGGGTGCCCTAGCCTATGGCTAGGGGTGCCTGAGTCTAAGGTTAGGGGAGCCCTAGCCTTAGTCTAGGGGTCCCCAATCCTAAGGCTAAGGGAGCCTTAGCCTTAGCCTAAGCCTAGGGTTGCCATAGCCTAAGGCTTGGGGAGCCCGGGACTAAGCCTAGGTGTGCCCTGGCCTAAGGCTTGGGGAGCCCTAGTGTAACGCTAAGGGAGCCCTAGCCTACGGCTAGGGGAGCCGTAGCCGAAGGCTAGGGGAGCCCTAGCCTTCGCCTAAGCCTATGGGTGACCTAGCCTAAGTCTAGGGGAGCCCTAGCCTAAGGATAGGGGAGCCCTAGCCTTAGCCTAAGCCTAGGGGTGCTTAAGCCTAAGCCTAGGGGTGCCCTCGCCAAAGGCTAGGGGAGCCCTAGCCTTAGCCTAAGCCTAGGGGTGCCCTAGCCTAAGGCTAGGGGAGCCCTAGCCTTAGCCTAAGCCTAGAGGTGCCCTAGCCTAAGGCTAGGGGAGCCCTAGCCTAAGGCTTGGGGAGCCCTTGTCTTAGCCTAAGCCTTGGGGTCCCCTAGCCTACGGCTAGGGGAGCCATAGCCTAAGGCTAGGGGAGCCCTAGCCTTAGCCTAAGGCTAGGGTTGGCCTAGCCTAAGGCTAGGGGAGACCTAGCCTAAGGCTTGGGGAGAACTAGCCTTAACCTAAGCCTAGGGGTGCCCTAGCTTAATCATAGCGGTGCCCTAGCCTAAGGATTGGGGAGCCCTAGCCTAAGGCTAGGGGAGCCATAGCCGTAGCCTAGGCCTAGGGGTGCCCTTGCCTTACCCTAAGCCTAGGGTTGTCCTAGCCTAAGGCTAGGGGAGCCCTAGCCTAAGGTTAGGGGAGCCTTAGCCTTAGCCTAAGCCTAGGGGTGTCCTAGCCTAAGGCTAAGGAAGCCCAAGCCTAAGGCTAGGAGACCCCTAGTCTTAGCCTAAGCCTAGGGGTACCCTAGCCTAAGCCTAGGGGTACCCTAGCCTAAGGCTAGGGGAGCCCTAGCCTAAGGCTAGGGGAGAAAAGCCTTATCCTAAGCATAGGGGTGCTATAGCCTAAGGCTAGGGGAGCCCTAGCTTAAGCCTAGGGGTGCCCTGGCCTAAGGATAGGGAAGCCCTAGCGTGAAGCTAGGGGAGCCCTAGCCTAAGGCTAGGGGAGCCCGATCCTACGGCTTAGGGAGAACGAGCCTTAGTCTAGGGGAGCCCGAGTCTAAGGCTAGGGGAGCCCTAGCCTAAGCCTAGGGGTGCCCTAGCCTAAGGCTAGGGTAGCCCTAGCCTAAGGCTAGTGTATCCCTAGCCTAAGCCTACGGGTGTCCTAAACTAAGGCTAGGAGAGCCTTAGCCTAAGGCTAGGGGAGCCCTAGCTTTACCCTAAGCCTAGGGGTGACCTAGACTAAGGCTGGGGGAGCCCTAGCATAACGCTAGGGGAGCCCTAGCCTAAGCCTAGGGGTGCCTGAGTCTAAGGCTAGTGGAGCCCTAGCCTAAGCCTAGGGATGCCATAGCCTAAGGCTTGGGGAGCCCTGGACTAAGCCTTGGTGTGCCCTGGCCTAAGGCTAGGGGAGCCCTAACGTAACGCTAAGGGAGCCCTAACCTAAGGCTAGGGGAGCCCTAGCCGAAGGCTAGGGGTGCCCGAGCCTAAGTCTAGAGGAGCACGAGCCTAAGGCTAGGAGAGCCCTAGCCAAAGGCTAGGGGAGCCCTAGCCTTAGCCTAAGCCTAGGGGAGCCCTAGCCTAAGGATAGGGGAGCCCTAGCCTAAGGCTAGGTGAGCCGTAGTCTTAGCCTAAGATTAGGGGTGCCCTAGCCTTAGCCTAAGCCTTGGGGTGCCCTCGGCAAAGGCTAGGGGAGCCCTAGCCTTAGCTTAAGCCTAGAGGTGCCCAAGCCTAAGGCTAGGGGAGCCCTTGTCTTAGCCTCAGCCTAGGGGTGCCCTAGCCTAAGGCTAGGGGAGCCCTAGACTAGGGCTAGGGGAGCCCTAGCCTTAGCCTAAGCCTAGGGGTGCCCTAGCCTAAGCCTAGGGGAGCCCTAGCGTAACGCTAGGGGAGCCCTAGCCTAAGGCTAGGGGTGCATGAGTCTAAGGCTAGGGGAGCCTTAGCCTAAGTCTAGGGGAGCCCTAGCCTAAGGCTAGGGGAGAAAAACCTTAGCCTTACCCTAGGGGTGCTATAGCCTAAGGCTAGGGGAGCCCTAGCCTAAGGCTAGGGGAACCCTGTCCTTAGCCTAGGGGTGCCATAGACTAAGGCTAGTGGAGCCCTAGCCTAAGGCTAGGGGGGCCCAAGCCTAAGGCTAGGGGAGCCATAGCCTTAGCCTAAGCCTAGGGGTGACCTAGCCTAAGCCTAGGGGTGCCCTAGCCTAAGGCTAGGGGTGCCTGAGTCTAAGGCTAGGGGAGCCCTAGCCTAAGTCTAGGGGTGCCCTAGCCTAAGGCTAGGGGAGCCCTAGATTTAGCCTAAGCCTAGGGGACTGTAGCATAAGGCTAGTGGAGCCCTAGCCTAAGGCTAGGGGTGCCCGAACCTAAGGCGAGGGGAGCCCTGCCGAAGGCTATGGGAGCCCTAGCCTTAGCCTAAGCCTAGGGGTGCCCTAGCCTAAGGCTTGCGGAGCCCTAGTCTTAGCCTAAGCTTAGGGGTGCCCTAGTCTAAGGCCATGGGAGCCCTAGCCAAAGACTAGGGGAGCACTAGCCTAAGGCTTGGGGTTCCCTAGCCTAAGGCTAGGGGAGCCTAGCCTATGGTTAGGGGAGCCCTAGCCTAAGGCTAGGGGAGCCCTAGCCTAAGGCTGGGGGAGCCCAGCCTTAGCCTATGCCTAGGTGTGCCCTAGGCTAAGCCTAGGGGTGCCCTAGCCTAAGGCTAGAAAAGCCCTAGCCTAAGGCTAGGGGAGCCTTTCCCTTAGCCTAAGCCTTGGGGTGCCCTAGCATAAGGCTAATGGAGCCCTAGCTTAAAGCTAGCGGAGCCCTAGCCTTAGCCTAGGGGTGCCCTAACTTTAGGCTATGGGAGCCCTAGCCTAAGCCTAGGGGTGCCCTAGCCTAAGACAAGGGGAGCCCTAGCCTAAGCCTGGGAGTGTCCGAACATAAGCCTAGGGCTGACCTAGCATAAGGCTAGGGGAGCCCTAGCCTTAGTCTAAGCCTAGGGGAGCCCTAGAATAAGGCTAGGGAGCCCAAGCCTAAAGCTAGGGGAGCCCTAGACTTAGCTTCAGCCGAGAGGTGCCCTAGCTTACGGCTAAGGGAGCCCTAGCCTTAGTCTAGGGGAGTCCTACCCTAAGGAAATGGGAGCCCTAGCCTAAGCCTAGGGGTGCCCTAATTTAAGGCTAGGGGAGCCCTAGTCCAATCCTAGGGGTGCCCTAGCCTAAGATTAGGGGAGCCCTACCCTAAGTCTAGGGGTGCTCGAACCTAAGGCTAGGGGAACCCTAGCGTAAGCCTAGGAGTGCCCGAGCCTAAGCCTAAAGGTGCCCTAGCATAAGGCTAGGGAGCCCTACCCTACGGCTAAGGGAGTCCTAGACTTAGCCTGAGCCTAGGGGTGCCCTAGTGTAAGGCTAGGTTAGCCCTAGCCTAAGGCTAGGGGAGCCCTAGTTTTGGCTAGGGGAGCCCTAGCATAAGGATCGGGGTGTCCTACACTAAGGGTAGGGGAGCCCTAGCATAAGGCTGGGGTAGCCCTAGCTTATGGCTAGGGGAAAACTAGCCTAAAGCTAGGGTAGCCCTGGACTAAGCCTAGGGGTACCCTGGCCTAAGGCTAGTGGAGCCCTAGCCTAAATCTAGGAGAACCCTAACCTAAGGCTAGGGGAGCCCTAGCCTAAGCCTACGGGTGCCCTAGCCTAAGGCTAGGAGAGCCCTAGCCTAAGGCTAGGAGAGCCCTAGCCTTAGCATAAGCCTAGGGGTGCCCTAGCATAAGGCTAGGGGAGCCCTAACCTAAGGATAGGGGAGCCCTAGCCTAAGGCTAGGGGAGCCCTAGCCTTAACCTAAGCTTAGGGTTGCCCTAGCCTAAGGCTAGGGGAGCCCTAGCCTTAGCCAAAGCTGATGTGTGCCCTAGCATAAGGCTAAGGGAGCCCAAGCCTAAGTCTAGGGCTGCCCTAGCCTACGGCTAGGCGAGCCCTAGCCTAAGCCTAAGCCTATGGGTGCCTTAGCCTAAGCCTATGGGTGCCCTAGCCTAAGGCTGGGGGAGCCCTAGCCTTAGCCTAAGCATATGGGTGCCCTTGACTAAGGCTAGGGTAGCCCTAGCCTAAGGCTAGGGTAGCCATAGCCTAAGGCTAGGGGAGCCCTAGCCTAAGGCTAGGGGAGCCCTATCCTAAGGCTAGGGGAGCCCTAGCCTTAGCCTAAGCCTAGGGGTGCCCTTGCCTAAGGCTAGGGGAGCCCCAGCCTAAGGCTAGGGAAGCACTAGCCTAAGGCTAGGGGAGCCATAGCCTAAGGCTAGGGGAGCCTTAGCCTAAGCCTAGGGGTGCCTGAGCCTAAGCCTAGGGGTGCCAGAGCCTAAGGCTAGGGGAGCCCTAGCCTTAGCCTAAGCCTAGGGGTGACCTACCCTAAGGCTAAGGGAGCCCTAGCCGAAGGCTCGGGGAGCCCTAGCATAAGGCTAGGGGAGCCCTAGCCTAAGGCTAGGGGAGCCCTAGCCTAAGGCTAGGGGATCCCTATCCTTAGCCTAAGCTTAGGGGTGCCCTAGCCCAAGTCTAGGGGATCCCTAGCCTTGGCCTAAGCCTACTGGTGCCCCAACCTAAGGCTAGGGGAGCCCTAGCCTAAGCCTAGGGGTGCCCTAGCCTAAGGCTAGGGGAGCCCTAGCGTTAGCCTAAGCCTAGGGGTGCCAAGCCAAAGGCTAGGTGAGCCCTAGCCTAAGGCTAGGGGAGCCCTAGCCTAAGGCTAATGGAGCCGTAGCCTAAGTCTAGGGGAGCCCTAGCCTTAGCCTAAGCCTAGGGGTGCCCGAACCAAAGGCTAGGGGAGCCCTAGCCTTAACCTAAGCCTAGGGGAGCCCTAGCCTTACCCTAAGCTTATGGGTGTCCTAGCCTAGGCCTAGCGGTGCCCTACCTAATGCTAGGGGAGCCCTAGCCTAAGGCGAGGGAAGCCCTAGCCTTAGCCTAAGCCTAGGGGTGCCCTAGCCTAAGGTTAGGGAAGCCCTAGCCTAAGCCTAGGGGTGCCATAGCCTAAGGCTAGGGGAGCCCTAGACTTAGCCTAAGCCTAGGGGTGCCCTACCTAAGGCTAGGGGAGCCCTAGCCTAAGACTAGCGGAGCCCTAGCCTTACCCTAAGCCTATGGGTGTCCTAGCCTAAGGCTAGGTGTACCTTAGCCTAAGGCTAGGCGTACCTTATCCTAAGGCTAGGGGAGACCTAGCCTTAGCTTAATCCTAGGGGTGCCCTAGCCTAAGGCTAGGGGAGCCCTAGCCTTAGCCTAGGCCTAGGGGTGCCCTATCCAAGGTTAGGGGAACCCTAGCCAAAGGCTAGGGGAGACCTAGCCTTAGCCTAAGCCTAGGGGTGCCCTAGCCTAAGCCTAGGGGTACCCTAGCCTAAGGCTAGGGGAGCTCTAGCGTTAGCCTAAGCCTACGGGTGCCATAGCCTAAGGCCTAGGGGTGCCTGAACCAAAGGCTAGGGGAGCCCTAGACTAAACCTAGGGGTGCCGTAGCCTAAGGCTAGGGGAGCCCTAGACTTAGCCTAAGCTTACGGGTGCCCTAGCCTAATGCTACGGGAGCCCTAGCCATAGCCTAAGCCTAGGGGTGCCCTAGCCTAAGGCTTGGGGAGCCCAAGCCTAAGGCGAGGGGAGCCCTAGCCTAAGTTTCCGGGAGCCCTAGCCTAAGGCTCAGGGAGCCCTAGCCTAAACCTAGGGGTGCCCTAGCCTAAGGCTCAGGGACCACTAGCCTAAGCCTAGGGGTGCCCTAGCCTACGGCTAGGGGAGTCCTAGGCTAAGGATAGGGGAGCCCTAGGCTATGGCTAGGGGAGCCCTAGCCAAAGGCTAGGGGAGCGCTAGCTTTAGCCTAAGCCTAGGGGTGCCCTAGTGTAAGGCTAGGGGAGCCCAAGCCTAAGGCTAGGGGAGCCCTAGCCTAAGGCTAGGGGAGCCCTAGGATTAGGCTAGGGGAGCCCTAGCATAAGGATAGGGGTTCCCTACCCTAAGTGTAGGGGAGCCCTAGCCTTAGGCTAGTGGTGCCCTAGCCTAAGGGTAGGGGAACCCTAGCCTAAGGCTAGGAGAGCCCTGGACTAAGCCTAGGGATACCCTGGCCTAAGGCTATGGGAGCTATAGCCTAAGCCTAAGCCTAGGGGTACCCTGGCCTAAGGCTTGGGGAGCCCTAGGCTAAACCTAGGGGTGCCCTAGCCTAAGGCTATGGGAGCCCTAGCCTAAGGCTAGGGGAGCCCTAGCCTTAGCCTAAGCCTAGGGGTGCCCTAGCCTAAGGCTAGGGGAGCCCTAGCCTAAGCCTAGGGGTGCCCTAACCTAAGGCTAGGGGAGCCCTACCCTTAGCCTAATCCTAGGGGTGCCCTAGCCTAAGGCTAGCGGAGCCCTAGCCTTAGCCTAAGACTTGGAGTGCCCTAGCCTAAGGCTCGGGGAGCCCTAACCTAACGCTAGGGGAGCCCTAGCGTTAGCCTAAGCTTAGGGGTGCCCTAGCCTAAGGCTAGGGGAGCCCTAGACTAAGCCTAGGGGTGCCCGAGCCTAAGCCTAAGCCTTGGAGTGCCCCAGCCTAAGGCTCGGGGAGCCCTAGCCTAAGGCTAGGGGAGCCCTAGCGTTAGCCTAAGCTTAGGGGTGCCCTAGCCTAAGGCTAGGGGAGCCCTAGACTAAGCCTAGGGGTGCCTGAGCCTAAGCCTAAGCCTAGGGGTGCCCTAGCCTAAGGCTAGGGGAGCACTAGCCTAAGCCTAGGGGAGCCCTAGGCTTAGTCTAAGCCTAGGGGTGCCCTAGCCTAAGGCCATGGGAGCCTAGCCAAAGACTAGGGGAGCCTAGCCTAAGGTTAGGGGAGCCCTAGACTTAGCCTCAGCCTAGGGGTGCCCTAGCGTACGGCTAAGGGAGCCCTAGCCTAAGGCAATGGAAGCCCTAGCCTAAGCCTAGGGGTGCCCTAATTTAAGGCTAGGGGAGCGCTAGTCTAAGCCTAGGGGTGCCCTTGCCTAAGGCTAGAGAGCCCTACCCTAAGGATAGGGGAGTCCTACACTTAGCCTAAGCCTAGGGGTGCCCTAGTGTAAGGCTAGGTGAGCCCTAGCCTAAGGCTAGGGGAGCCCTAGGCTTAGGCGGGGGTAGCCCTAGCATATGGCTAGGGGAACCCTGGCCTAAGGCTAGGGTAGCCCTAGCCTAAGGCTAGGGGAGACTGGACTAAGCCTAGGCGTTCCCTGGCCTAAGGCTAGGGGAGCCCTAGCATAAAGCTAGGGGAGCCCTAACCTAAGGCTAGGGGAGCCCTACCCTAAGTCTAGGGGTGCCCTAACCTAAGGCTAGGTGAGTCCTAGCCTTAGCCTAAGCCTAGGGGTGCCCTAGCCTAAGGCTAGGGGAGCCCTAACCTAAGGATAGGGGAGCCCTAGCCTTAGTCTAAGCCTAGGGGTGCCCTAGCCTAAGCCTAGGGGTGTCCTAGCCTAAGCCTAGGGGTGCCCTAGCCTAAGGCTAATGGAGCCCTAGCTTAAAGCTAGCGGAGCCCTAGCCTTAGCCTAGGGGTGCCCTAACTTTAGGCTATGGGAGCCCAAGCCTAAGCCTAGGGGTGCCCTAGCCTAAGGCTAGGGGAGCACTAGCCTAAGGCTAGGGGAGCCCTAGCCTTAGTCTAAGCCTAGGGGTGCCCTAGCCTAAAGCTAGGGGAGCCCTAGCCTTAGTCTAAGCCTAGGGTGCCCTAGCCTAAGCCTAGGGGTGCCCTAGCCTAAGGCTAATGGAGCCCTAGCTTAAAGCTAGCGGAGCCCTAGCCTTAGCCTAGGGGTGCCCTAACTTTAGGCTAGGGGAGCCCTAGCTTAAGCCTAGGAGTGCCCGAGCCTAAGCCTAGGGGTGCCCTAGCATAAGGCTAGGGGAGCCCTAGCCTTAGCCTAAGCTAGGGGTGCCCTAGCATAAGACTAGGGAGCCCTAGCCTAAGCCTAGGGGTGCCCGAGTCTAAGCCTAGGGGTGCCCTAGCCTAAGGCTAGGGGTGACCTAGCCTTAGTCTAAGCCTAGGGGTGCCCTAGCCTAAGGCTAGGGGAGCCCTAGACTTAGTCTAAGCCTAGGGGTGCCCTAGCCTAAGCCTAGGGGTGCCCTAGCCTAAGGCTAATGGAGCCCTAGCTTAAAGCTAGCAGAGCCCTAGCCTTATCCTAGGGGTGCCCTAACTTTAGGCTAGGGGAGCCCTAGCTTAAGCCTAGGAGTGCCCGAGCCTAAGCCTAGGGGTGCCCTAGCATAAGGCTAGGGGAGCCCTAGCCTTAGCCTAAGCTAGTGGTGCCATAGCATAAGACTAGGGAGCCCTAGCCTAAGCCTAGGGGTGCCCGAGTCTAAGCTTAGGGGTGCCCTAGCCTAAGCCTAGGGGTGACCTAGCCTAAGGCTAGGGGAGCCCTAGCCTAAGGCTAGGGGAGCCCTAGCCTTAGCCTAAACCTAGGGGTACCCTAGCCTAAGGCTAGGGGAGCCCTAGCCTTAGCCTAAGCCTAGGGTTGCCCTAGCCAAGGCTAGGGGAGCCCTACCCTAAGGCTAGGGGAGCACTAGCCTTAGCCTAAGCCTAGGGGTGCCCTAGTGTAAGGCAAGGGGAGGCCTAGCCTAAGGCTAAGGGAGCCCTAGGCTTAGGCTAGGGGAGCCCTAGCATAAGGCTAGGGGTGCCCTACCCTAAGGCTGGGGTAGCCCTAGCCTAAGGCTTGGGGAACCCTGGACTAAGCCTAGGGGTGCCCTGGCCTAAGGCTAGGGGAGCCCTACCCTAAGGCTAGGGGAGCCCTAGCCTAAGTCTAGGGGAGCCCTAGCCTAAGCCTAGGGGTGCCCTAGCCTAAGGCTAGGGGAGCCCTAACCTAAGCATAGGGGAGCCCTAGGCTAAGGCTAAGGGAGCCCAAGCCTAAGTCTAGGGCTGCCCTACCCTAAGGCTAGGGGAGCCCTAGCCTTAGCCTAAGCATAGGGGTGCCCTTGACTAAGGCTAGCGGAGCCATAGACTAAGGCTAGGGGTGGTGTAGTGTAAGGGTACGGGAGCCCGAGCCTAAGGCTAGGGGAGCCCGAACCTAAGGCTAGGGGAGCCCTAGGCTTAGGCTAGGGGAGCCCTAGCATAAGGCTAGGGGTGCCCAACCCTAAGGGTAGGGGAGCCCTGGCCTAAGGCTAGAGGTGCCCTAGCTTAAGGGTAGGGGTGCCCTAGCCTAAGGCTAAGGGAGCGATAGCCTAAGGTTAGGGGAGCCCTAGCCTTAGCCTAAGCTTAGGGGTGCCCTAACCTAAGGCTACAAGAGCCCTAGTTTAGCCTAAGCCTAGGGGTGCCCTAGCCTAAGGCTAGGGGAGCCCAAGCCTAAGGCGAGGTGAGCCCTAGCCTAAGGTTCTGGGAGCCCTAGCCTAAGGCTAGGGGAGCGCTAACTTTAGCCTAAGCCTAGGGGTGCCCTAGCCTAAGGATAGGGGAGCATTAGCCTAAGCCTAGGGGTGCCCTAGTGTAAGGCTAGGGGAGCCCAAGCCTGAGGCTAGGGGAGCACTATACTTAGGCTAGGGGAGCCCTAGCCTAATGCTATGGGAGCCCTAGCCTAAGCCTAGGGGTGCCCTAGCCTAAGGCTTGGGGAGCCCTAGGCTAAACCTAGGGGTTTCCTAGCCTAAGGCTATTGGAGCCCCAGCCTAAAGCTAGGGGAACTACAGCCTAAAGCTATGGGAGCCCAAGCCTAAGGCTAGGGGAGCCCTAGGCTTAGCCTAAGCCTAGGGGTGCCCTAGCCTAAGGCTAGGGGAGCTATAGCCTAAGCCTAAGCCTAGGGGTGCCCTAGCCTAAGGCTAGGGGATCCATAGCCTAAGGCTAAGGGAGCCCTAACCTTAGCCTAAGCCTAGGGGTGCTCTGGCCTAAGGCTAGGGGAGCCCTAGCCTAAGCCTAGGGGTGCCCTAGCCTAAGGCTAGGGGAGCCCTAGCCTAAGCCTAGGGGTGCCCTAGCCTAAGGCTTGGGGAGCCCTAGCCTAAACCTAGGGGGTTCCTAGCCTAAGGCTATTGGAGCCCCAGCCTAAAGCTAGGGGAACCGCAGACTAAGGCTATGGGAGCCCTAGACTTAGCCTAAGCCTAGGGGTGCCCTAGCATAAGGCTAGGGGAGCTACAGCCTAAGCCTAAGAATAGAGGTGCACTAGCCTAAGGCTAGGGGAACCATAGACTAAGGCTAGGGGAGACCTAACCTTAGCCTAAGACTAGGGGTGCTCTAGCCTAAGGCTAGGGGAGCCCTAGCCTAAGCCTAGGGTGCCCTAACCTAAGGCTACGGGAGCCCTAGCCTAAGCCTAGGTGTGCTCGAACCTAAGGCTAGGGGAGCCCTGCCGAAGGCTATGGGAGAACTAGCCTTAGCCTAAGCCTAGGGGTGCCCTAGCCTAAGGCTAGGGGAGCCCTAGCCAAAGGCTAGGGGAGCGCTAGCCTTAGCGTAAGCCTAGGGGTGCCCTAGCCTAAGGATAGGGGAGCATTAGCCTAAGCCTAGGGGTGCCCTAGTGTAAGGCTAGGGGAGACAGAGCTTAAGGCTAAGGGAGTCCTAGCCTAAGGCTAGGAGAGCCCTAGCCTAACGCTAGTGGAGCCCTAAACGTAGGCTAGGGAAGCCCTAGCCTTAGTCTAAGCCTAGGGGTGCCCTAGCCTAAGCCTAGGGGTGCCCTAGCCTAAGGCTAGGAGAGCCCTAGGCTTAGCCTAAGCCTAGGGGTGCCCAAGCCTAAGGATAGGGGCGCCCTAGTCTAAGTCTAGGGGAGCCCAAGCCTGAGTCGAGGGCTGCCATACCTAAGGCTAGGGGAGCCCTAGCCTTCGCCTAAGCCTATGGGTGCCCTAACCTAAGGCTAGGGGAGCCCTAGCGTTAGCCTAAGCCTAGGGGTGCTATAGCCAAAGGCTAGGTGAGCCCTAGTCTAAGGCTAGGGGATCCCTAGCCTACGTCTAGGGGAGCCCTAGCCTTAGCCCAAGCTTAGGGGTGCCCTAGACCAAGTCTAGGGGATCCCTAGCCTTAACCTAAGCCTAGGGGTGCCCCAACCTAAGGCTAGGGGAGCCCTATCCTAAGCCTAGGGGTGCCCTAGTCTAAGGCTAGGGGAGCCCTAGCGTTAGCCTAAGCCTAGGGGTGCCTTAGCCAAAGGCTAGGTGAGCCCTAGCCTGAGGCTAGGGGAACCCTAGCCTAAAGTAATGGAGCCGTAGCCTAAGTCTAGGAGTGCCCGAACCAAAGGCTAGGGAGCCCTAGCCTAAGCCTAGGGTTGCCCTAGCCTAAGGCTAGGGGAGCCCTAGCCTTAGCCTAAGCCTAGGGGTGCCCTAGCCTAAGGCTAGGGGAGCCCTAGCCTTACCCTAAGCTTATGGGTGTCCTAGCCTAAGGCTAGGGGTACCTTAGCCTAAGGCTAGGGGAGCCCTAGCCTTAGCCTAAGCCTAGGGGTGCCCTAGCCTAAGGCTAGGGGAGCCCTAACGTTAGCCTAGTCCTAGGGGTGCCTTATCCAAGCCTAGGGGAGCCCAAGCCAAAGGCTAGGGGAGCCCTAGCCTTTGCCTAAGCCTAGGGGTGCCCTAGCCTAATGCTAGGGGAGCCCTAGCCTAAAGCGAGGGGAGCCCTAGCCTTAGCCTAAGCCTAGGGGTGCCCTAGCCTAAGGCTAGGGAAGCCCTAGCCTAAGGCTAGGCGAGCGTTAGCCTTACCCTAAGCCTAGGGGTGCCCTAGCCTAAGTCTATGGGAGCCCTATCCTAAGCCTAGGGGTGCCGTAGCCTAAGGCGAGGGGAGCCCTAGACTTAGCCTTAGCCTAGGGGTGCCCTACCTAAGGCTAGGAGAGCCCTACCCTAAGACTAGGGGAGCCCTAGCCTAAGACTAGGGGAGCCCTAGCCTTACCCTAAGCCTGTGGGTGTCCTAGCCTAAGGCTAGGTGTACCTTAGCCTAAGGCTAGGCGTACCTTAGCCTAAGGCTAGGGGAGCCCTAGTCTTAGCTTAATCCTAGGGGTGCCCTAGCCTAAGGCTAGTGGAGCCCTAGCATTAGCCTAGGCCTAGGGGTGCCCTATCCAAGGTTATGGGAACCCTAGCCAAAGGCTAGGGGAGTCCTAGCCTTAGCCTAAGCCTGGGGGTGCCCTAGCCTAAGCCTAGGGGTGCCATAGCCTAAGGCCTAGGGGTGCCCGAACCAAAGGCTAGGGAAGCCCTAGCCTAAATCTAGGGGTGCCGTAGACTAAGGCTAGGGGAGCCCTAGACTTAGCCTAAGCCTAGGGGTGCACTAGCCTAAGCCTAGGGGTGCCCTAGCCTAAGGCTAGGGGAGCCATAGCCTTAGCCTAAGACTAAAGGTGCCCTAGCCTAAGGCTAGGGGAGGCCTAGCCTTAGCCTAAGCCTAGGGGTGCCCTAGCCTAAGGCTAGGGGAGCCCTAGCCTAAGGCTAGGGGAGCCCTAGCCTTACCCTAAGCCTAGGGGTGCCTTAGCTTAAGGCTAGTGGAGCCCTAGCCTAAGGAAAGGGAAGCCCTAGCCTTAGCGTAAGCCTAGGGGTGCCTAAGCCTAAGGCTAGGGGAACCCTAACCTAAGGCTAGGGGAGCCCTAGCCTTAGCCTAAGCCTACGGGTGCCCAAGCCTAAGGCTAGGGGAGCCCTAGCCTTAGTCTAAGCCTAGGGGTGCCCTATCTAAGGCTCGGGGAGCCCAAGCCTAAGGCTATGGGAGCCCTAGCGTTAGCCTAAGCCTAGGGGTGCCCTAGCCAAGACTAGGGGATCCCTACCCTAAGGCTAGGGGAGCCCTAGCCTTAGCCAAAGCCTAGGGGTGCCCTAGTGTAAGGATAGGGGAGCCCTATCCTAAGACTAGGGGAGCCCTAGGCTTAGGCTATGGGAGCCCTAGCATAAGGCTAGGGGTGCCCTACTCTAAAGGTAGGGGAACCCTAGCCTAAGGCTAGGGGAGCCCTAACCTAAGGCTAGGGGAGCCCTGGACTAAGCCTATGGGAGCCCTAGCCTAAGGCTAGGAGAGCCCTAGCTTAGCCTAAGCCTAGGGGTGCCCTAGCCTAAGGCTAGGGGAGCCCTAGCCTAAGGATAGGGTAGCCCAAGCCTAAGGCTAGGGGAGCCCTAGCCTTGGCCTAAGCTTAGGGGTGCCCTAGACTAAGGCTAGGGGAGCCCAAGCCTAAGCCTCGGGCTGCCATACCTAAGGCTAGGGGAGCCCTAGCCTTAGCCTAAGCCTAGGGGTGCCCTATCCTAAGGCTAGGGGTGCCCTACCGTAAGGCTATGGGAGCCCTAGCCTAAAGCTAAGGGAGCCCTAGCCTAAGCCTAGGGGAGCCCTAGCCTAAGCCTAGGGGTACCCTAACCTAAGGCTAGGGAGGTCCTAGCCTAAGTCTAGGGGATCCCTACCCTTAGCCTAAGCCTAGGCGTGCCCTACCTAAGGCTAGTGGAGTCCTAGACTAAGCCTAAGGGTGCCTTAGCCTACGGCTAGGGGAGTCCTAGCCTAAGCCTAGGGGTGCCCTAGCCTAAGGCTAGGGGAGCCCTAGCCTAAGGATAGGGAGCCCTAGCCTACGGCTAAGGGAACCCTGGACTAAGCCTAGGGGTGCCCTGGCCTAAGGCTAGGGGAGCCCTAGCCTTACCCTAAGCCTAGGGGTGCCCTAGCCTAAGGCTAGTGGAGCACTAGCCTAAGGCTAGGGGAGCCCTAGCCTAAGGCTAGGGGAGCCCTAGTCTTAGCCTAAGCCTAGGGGAGCCCTAGCCTAAGGCTAGGGGAGCTCTAGCCTAAGCCTAGGGGTGACCTACCCTAAGGCTATGGGAGCCATAGCTGAAGGCTAGGGGAGCCCTAGCCTAAGGCTAGGGGTGCCTGAACCAAAGGCTAGGGGAGCCCTAGCCTAAACCTAGGGGTGCCGTAGCCTAAGGCAACCCTAGCCTTAGGGTAAGCTTAAAGGTGCCCTAGCCTAAGGCTAGGGGAGCCCTAGCCTAAGGCAAGGGGAGCCCTAGCCTTAGCCTAAGCCTAGGGGTGCCCTAGACTAAGCCTAGGGGTGCCCTAGACTAAGACTAGGGGAGCCCTAGCCTTAGCCTAAGACTAAAGGTGCCCTAGCCTAAGGCTAGGGGAGGCCTAGCCTAAGGCTAGGGGAGCCCTAGCCTAAGGCTAGGGGAGCCCTAGCCTTAGCCTAAGCCTAGGGGTGCCAAAACCTAATGCTAGGGCAGGCATAGCCTAGGGCTAGGGGAGCCCTAGCCTTAGCCTAAGCCTAGGGGTGCCCTAGCCGAAGGCTAGGGGAGCCATAGCCTAATGCTAGGGGAGGCCTAGCCTTACCCTAAGCCTAGGGGTGCCCTAGCCTAGGCTATGGGAGTCCTAGCCTAAGCCTAGGGGAGCCCTAGCCTAAGGCTAGGGGAGCCCTAGCCTAAGCCTAGGCATACCCTAGCCTAATGCTAGGGGAGCCCTAGCCTAAGCCTAGGGGTGCCCTAGCCTAAGGCTAGGGGAACCCTAACCTAAGGCTAGGGGAGCCCTAGCCTTAGCCTAAGCCTACGGGTGCCCAAGCCTAAGGCTAAGGGAGCCCTAGCCTTAGTCTAAGCCTAGGGGTGCCCTAGCCTAAGGCCCGGGGAGCCCTAGCCTAAGGCATTGGGAGCCCTAGCATTAGCCTAAGCCTAGAGGGGCCCTAGCCAAGGTTAGGGGAGCCCTACCCTAAGGCTAGGGGAGCCCTAGCCTTAGCCTAAGCCTAGGGGTGCCCTAGTGTAAGGCTAGGGGAGCCCTAGGCTAAGGCTAGGGGAGCCCTAGCATAAGGCTATGGGTGCCCTACCCTAAAGGTAGGGGAACCCGAGCCTAAGGCTAGGGGTCCCTTAGCCTAAGGCTAGGGGAGCCCTAGCCTTAGCCTAAGCCTACGGGTGCCCTAGCCTAAGGCTAGGAGAGCCCTAGCTTAGCCTAAGCCTAGGGGTGCCCTAACCTAAGGCTAGGGAGGTCCTAGCCTAAGTCTAGGGGATCCCTAGCCTTTGCCTAAGCCTAGGGGGGCCCTATCTAAGGCTAGGGGAGCCCTGGCCTTAGGCTAGGGGAGCCTTAGCCTAAGGCTACGGGAACACTAGCCTAAGCCTAGGGGTGCCCTAACATAAGGCTAGGGGAGCCCTAGCCTTAGCCTAAGCCTAGGGGTGCCTGAGCCTAAGCCTAGGGGACCCCTAGCCTTAGCCTAAGCTTTCGGGTGCCCTAGCCTAAGACTAGGGAAACCCTAGCCTTAGCCTAAGCCTACGGGTGCCCTAGCCTAAAGCTAGGGGATCCCAAGCCCAAGCCTAGGTCTGCCATACCTAAGCCTAGGGGAGCCCTAGCCTTAGCCTAAGCTTACGGGTGCCCTAGCCTAAGACTAGGGAAACCCTAGCCTTAGCCTAAGCCTATGGGTGCCCTAGTCTAAGGCTAGGGGAGCCCTAGCCTTAGCCTAAGCCTAGCGGTGCCCGAACCTAAGGCTAGGGGAGCCCTATCCTAAGCCTAGGTGTGCCCTAGCCTAAGCTTAGGGGAGCCCTAGCCTAAGCCTAGGGGAGCCCTAGCCTAAACCTAGGGGTGCCCGAGCCTAAGCCTAGGGGTGCCCTAGCCTAAGGCTAGGGGAGCCCTAGCCTAAGGATAGGGGAGCCTTAGCCTAAGGCTAGGGGAGCCTTAGCCTTAGCCTAAGCCTCGGTGTGACGTACCCTAAGGCTATGGGAGCCCTAGCCTAAGGCTAGGGTAGCCCTAGCCTAAGGCTAGGGGAGCCCTAGCCTAAGCCTAGGGTTGCCCGAGCCTAAGCCTACGGGTGCCCTAGCCTAAGGCTAGGGGAACCCTAGCCTAAGGACAGGGGAGGCCTAGCCTTAGCCTAATCTTTGGGGTGCCCCAACCTAAGGCTAGGGGAGCCCTAGCCTAAGCCTAGGGGTGCCATAACCTAAGGCTACGGGAGCCCTAGCCTTAGCCTAAGCATAGGGGTGCCCTAGCCAAGGTTAGGGGAGCCCTACCCTAAGGCAAGGGGAGCCCTGGACTAAGTCTATGGGAGCCCTAGCCTAAGGCTAGGAGAGCCCTAGCATAGCCTAAGCCTAGGGGTGCCCTAGCCTAAGGCTAGGGGAGCCCTAGCCTAAGGATAGGGGAGCCCAAGCCTAAGGCTAGGGGAGACCTAGCCTTAGCCTAAGCTTAGGGGTGCCCTAGCCTAAGGCTAGGGGAGCCCAAGCCTAAGCCTAGGGCGGCCATACCTAAGGCTAGGGGAGCCCTAGCCTTAGCCTAAGCCTAGGGGTGCCCTAGCCTAAGGTTGGGGAGCACTAGCCTAAGGCTAGAGGAGCCCCAGCCTTAGCCTAAGCCTAGGGGTGCCCTAGCCTAAGGCTAGGGGTGCCCTACCCTAAGGCTATGGGAGCCCTAGCCTAAAGCTAAGGGAGCCCTACCCTAAGCCTAGGGGAGCCCTAGCTTAAGGCTAGGGGAGCCCTAGCCTAAGCCTAGGGGTGCCCTAACCTAAGGCTAGGGAGGTCCTAGCCAAAGTCTAGGGGAGCCCTGGTCTTAGGCAAGGGGAACCTTAGCCTAAGGCTAAGGGAACACTAGCCTAAGCCTAGGGGTGCCCCAGCCTAAGGCTAGGAGAGCCCTAGCCTTAGCCTAAGCCTAGGGGTGCCTGAGCCTAAGCCTAGGGGAGCCCTAGCCTTAACCTAAGTTTACGGGTGCCCTAGCCTAAGACTAGGGGAACCCTAGCCTTAGCCTAAGCCTATGGGTGCCCTAGCCTAAGGCTAGGGGAGTCCAAGCCCAAGCCTAGGTGTGCCATACCTAAGCCTAGGGGAGCCCTAGCCTTAGCCTAAGCCTATGGGTGCCCTAGCCTAAGCCTATGGGTGCCCTAGTCTAAGCCTAGGGGAGCCCTAGCCTAAGGCTAGGGGAGCCCTAGCCTAAGCCTCGGGGTGCCCGAGCCTAAGCCTAGGGGTGCCCTAGCCTAAGGCTAGGGGAGCCCTAGCCTAAGGATAGGTGAGCCTTAGCCTAAGGCTGGGGGAGCCCTAGCCTTAGCCTAAGCCTCGGTGTGACGTACCCTAAGGCTAGGGGAACCCTAGCCTAAGGCTAGGGGAGCCCTAGCCTAAGGCTAGGGGAGCCCTAGCCTAAGCCTAGGGTTGCCCGAGCCTAAGCTTAGGGGAGCCCTAGCCTAAGGCTAGGGGAGCCCTAGCCTAAGGACAGGGGAGCCTTAGCCTAAGGCTAGGGGAGCCCTAGCCTTAGCCTAAGCCTCGGGGTGAATTACCCTAAGGCTAGGGGAGCCCTAGCCGAAGGCTAGGGGAGCCCTAGCCTAAGGCTAGGGGAGCCCTAGCCTTAGTCTAAGCTTAGGGGTGCCCCAACCTAAGGCTAGGGGAGCCCTAGCCTAAGCCTAGGGGTGCCATAGCGTAAGGCTACGGGAGCCCTAGCCTTAGCCTAAGCATAGGGGTGCCATAGCCTAAGGCTAGGTGAGCCCTAGCCTAAGGCTAGGGGAGCCCTAGCCTAAGGCTAGGGGAGCCCTAGCCTAAGGCTAATGGAGCCCTAGCCTAAGCCTAGGGGTGCCCGAGCCTAATCCTAGAGGTGCCTGAGCCTAAGACTAGGGGAGCCCTAGCGTAAAGTTAGGGAAGCCCTAGCCTTAGCCTAAGCCTAGGGGTGCCCTTGCCTAAGGCTAGGGGACCCCTAGCCTAAGGCTTGGGGAGCCCTAGCCTAAGGCTAGGGGAGCCCTAATCTTAGCCTAAGCCTAGGGGAGCCCTAGCCTAAACCTAGGGCTGCCCGAACCTAAGGCTAGGGGAGCCCTATCCTAAGCCTAGGGGTGCCCTAGCCTAAGGCTAGGGGAGACATAGCCTTAGCCTAGGGGTGCCTGAGCCTAAGCCAAGGGGTGCCCTAGCCTAAGGATAGGGGAGCCTTAGCCTAAGGCTAAGGGAGCCCTAGCCTTAACCTAAGACTCGAGGTGACTTACCCTAAGGCTAGGGGAGCCCTAGCCTAAGGCTAGGTGTGCCCGAGCATAAGCCTAGGGGAGCTCTAGCCTAAGGCTAGGGGAGCCCTAGCCTAATGCTATGGGAGCCCTGGACTAAGCCTAGGGGTGCAATGGCCTAAGGATAAGAGATCACTAGCCTAAGGCTAGGGGAATCCTAGCCTAAGTCTAGGGGAGCCTAGCCTAAGGCTAGGGGTGCCCGAGCCTAAGGCTAGGGGAGCACTAGCCTAAGGCTAGGGGAGCACTAGCCTAAGGCTAGGGAAGCCCGAGCTTAAGGCTAGGCGAGCCATAGCCTTAGCCGAAGTTTAGGGGTGCCCCAACCTAAGGCTAGGGGAGCCCTAGCCTAAACCTAGAGGTGCCATAGCCTAAGGCTAGGGGAGCCCTAGCCTTAGCCTAAGCATAGGGGTGCCCTAGTGTAAGGCTAGGGGATCCCTAGCCTAAGGCTAGGGGATCCCTAGGCTTAGGCTAGGGGAGCCCTAACCTAAGGCTAGGGGTGCCCTACCCTAAGGGTAGGGGAACCCTTGCCTAAGGCTAGGAGAGCCCTAGCTTAGCCTAAGCCTAAGGGTGCCCTAGCCTAAGGCTAGGGGAGCCCTAGCCTAAGGATAGGGGAGCCCAAGCCTATGGCTAGGGGAACCCTAGCTTTAGCCTAAGCTTAGGCGTGCCCTAGACTAATCTAGGGGATCCCAAGCCTAAGCTTTGGGCTGCCATACCTAAGGCTAGGGGAGACCTAGCCTTATCCTAACCTAGGGGTGCCCTAGCCTAAGGGTAGGGGAGCCCTAGCCTAAGGCTAGGGGATCCCTGGACTAAGCCTCGGGAAGCCCTAGCCTAAGGCTAGGGGTGCCCGAGCCTAGGGCTAGGGGAGCACGAGCCTAAGGCTAGGGGAGCCTGAGCCTAAGGCTAGGAGAGCCCTAGGCTTAGCCTAAGCCTAGGGGTGCCTAGCCTAAGGATATGGGAGCCCTAGTCTAAGTCTAGGGGATCCCTAGCCTTAGCCTAAGCTTAGGTGTGCCCTAGCCTAAGGCTAGGGCATCCCAAGCCTAAGCCTAAGCCTATGGGTGCCCTAACCTAAGGCTAGGGGAGCCATAGGCTAAAGCGAGGGGAGCACTAGCCTAAGGCTAAGCCTAGGGATGCCCTAGCCTAAGGCTAAGCCTAGGGGTGCCCTAGCCTAAGACTAGGTGAGCCCTACCCTTAGCCTAAGCCTAGGGGTGCCCTAGCCTAAGGCTAGGGGAGCACTAGCCTAAGGCTAGGGGAGCCCTAGCCTAAAACTAAGGGAGCCTTAGCCTAAGCCTAGGGGTGTCCTAGCCTAAGGCTAGGGGAGCCTTAGCCTAAGCCTAGGCGTGCCCGAACCTCAGGCAAGGGGAGCCCTAGCGTAAGCCTAGGGGTGCCCTAGCCTAAGGCTAGGGGAGCCCTAGCCTAAGCCTAAACCTAGGGGTGCCATAGCCCAACGCTAGGAGAGCCCAAGCCTAAGACTAGGGGTGACCGAACATAAGGCAAGGGGACCCCTAGCCTCAGCCTAGGGGTGCCCTAGCCTAAGGCTAGGGGAGCACTAGCCTAAGCCTAAGCCTAGGGGTGCCCTAGCCCAAGGCTAGGGGAGCCCTATCCTACGGTTATGGGAGACCTAGCTTAAGCCTAGGGGTGCCCTAACCTAAGGCTAGGGGAGTCCTAGCCTAAGCCTATGGGTGCCCTAGCCTAAGGCTAGAGGAGCCCTAGCCTAAGCATAGGGGTGCCCGAACCTAAGGCTAGGGGAGCCCTATCCTAAGCCTAGGTGTGCCCTAGCCTAAGCCTAGGGGAGACCTAGCCTAAGCCTAGGGGTGCCCGAGCCTACGCCTAGGGGTGCCCTAGCCTAAGGCTAGGGGTGCCCTAGCCTAAGGCTAGGGGAGCCCTAGCCTAAGGATAGGGGAGCCTTAGCCTTAGCCTAAACCTCGGGGTGACGTACCCTAAGGAAAGAGGAGCCCTAGCCTTAGCCTAAGCTTAGGGGTGCCCCAACCTAAGGCTAGGGGAGCCCTAGCCTAAGCCTAGAGGTGCCATAGCCTAAGGCTACGGGAGCCCTAGCCTTAGCCTAAACATAGGGGTGCCATAGCCTAAGGCTAGGTGAGCCCTAGCCTAAGGCTAGGAGAGCCCTAGCCTAAGGCTAATGGAGCCCTAGCCTAAGCCTAGGGGTGCCCGAACCTAAGCCTAGGGGAGCCCTAGCCTAAGGCTAGGGGAGCCCTAGCCTTAGCCTAAGCCTATGGGTGCCCTAGCCTAAGGCTATGGGAGCCCGAGCCTACGGCTAGGGGAGCCCTAGCCTTAGGCTAGGGGAGCCCTATCCTACGGCTAGGGGAGCCCTAGCCTAAGCCTAGGGGTGCCCTAACCTAAGGCTAGGGGAGTCCTAGCCTAAGCCTAGGGGTGCCCTAGCCTAAGGCTAGGGGAGCCCTAGCCTAAGCCAAGGTGTGCCCCAGCCTAAGCCTAGGGGAGCCCTAGCCTAAAGCTAAGGGAGCCCTAGCCTAAGCCTAGGGGTGCCCGAGCCTAAGCCTATGGGTGCCCTAGCCTAAGGCTAGGGGAGCCCTAGCCTAATGACAGGGGAGCCATATCCTAAGGCTAGGGGAGCCCTAGCCTTAGCCTAAGCCTCGGGGTGAATTACCCTAAGGCTAGGGGAGCCCTAGCCGAAGGCTAGGGGAGCCCTAGCCTAAGGCTAGGGGAGCCCTAGCCTAAGGCTAGCGGAGCCCTAGCCTTAGCCTAAGCATAGGGGTGCCATAGCCTAAGGCTACGTGAGCCCTAGCCTAAGGCTAGGGGAGCCCTAGCCTAAGGCTAATGGAACCCTAGCATAAGCCTAGGGGTGCCCGAGCCTAAGCTTCCGGGTGCCTGAGCCTAAGCCTAGGGGAGCCCTAGCCTAAGGCTAGGGGAGCCCTAGCCTGAGCCTAAGCCTAGGGGTGCCCTTGCCTAAGGCTAGTGGACCCCTAGCCTAAGGCTTGGGGAGCCCTAGCCTAAGGCTACGGGAGCCCAAGTCTTAGCCTAAGCCTAGGGGAGCCCTAGCCTAAACCTAGGACTGCCCGAACCTAAGGCTACGGGAGCCCTATCCTAAGCTTAGGGGTGCCTTAGCCTATGGCTAGGGGAGCCATAGCCTTAGTCTAGGGGTGCCCGAGCCTAAGCCAAGGGGTGCCGTAGCCTAAGGATAGGGGAGCCTTAGCCTTAGGCTAAGGGAGCCCTAGCCTTAGCCTAAGCCTCGGGTGACTTACCCTAAGGCTAAGAGAGCCCTAGCCTAAGCCTAAGCCTAGGCGTGCCTTAGCCCAAGGCTAGGGGAGCCCAAGCCTAAGCCTAGGGGTGCCCTAGCCTAAGGCTAGGGGAGCACTAGCCTAAGGCTAGGGGAGCCCTAGCCTAAAACTAAGGGAGCCTTAGCCTAAGCCTAGGGGTGTCCTAGCCTAAGGCTAGGGGAGCCTTAGCCTAAGCCTAGGCGTGCCCGAACCTCAGGCAAGGGGAGCCCTAGCGTAAGCCTAGGGGTGCCCTAGCCTAAGGCTAGGGGAGCACTAGCCTAAGGCTAGGGGAGCCCTAGCCTAAAACTAAGGGAGCCTTAGCCTAAGCCTAGGGGTGTCCTAGCCTAAGGCTAGGGGAGCCTTAGCCTAAGCCTAGGCGTGCCCGAACCTCAGGCAAGGGGAGCCCTAGCGTAAGCCTAGGGGTGCCATAGCCCAACGCTAGGAGAGCCCAAGCCTAAGACTAGGGGTGACCGAACATAAGGCAAGGGGACCCCTAGCCTCAGCCTAGGGGTGCCCTAGCCTAAGGCTAGGGGAGCACTAGCCTAAGCCTAAGCCTAGGGGTGCCCTAGCCCAAGGCTAGGGGAGCCCACGCCTAAGCCTAGGGCTGCCATAACTAAGGCTAGGGGAGCCCTAGCCTTAGCCTAAGCCTATGGGTGCCCTAGCCTAAACCTATGGGTGCCCTAGCCTAAACCTATGGGAGCCCGAGCCTGAGGCTACGGGAGCCCTAGCCTTAGGCTAGGGGAGCCCTATCCTACGGTTATGGGAGACCTAGCTTAAGCCTAGGGGTGCCCTAACCTAAGGCTAGGGGAGTCCTAGCCTAAGCCTATGGGTGCCCTAGCCTAAGGCTAGAGGAGCCCTAGCCTAAGCCTAGGGGTGCCCGAACCTAAGGCTAGGGGAGCCCTATCCTAAGCCTAGGTGTGCCCTAGCCTAAGCCTAGGGGAGACCTAGCCTAAGCCTAGGGGTGCCCGAGCCTACGCCTAGGGGTGCCCTAGCCTAAGGCTAGGGGAGCCCTAGCCTAAGGATAGGGGAGCCTTAGCCTTAGCCTAAACCTCGGGGTGACGTACCCTAAGGAAAGAGGAGCCCTAGCCTTAGCCTAAGCTTAGGGGTGCCCCAACCTAAGGCTAGGGGAGCCCTAGCCTAAGCCTAGAGGTGCCATAGCCTAAGGCTACGGGAGCCCTAGCGTTAGCCTAAACATAGGGGTGCCATAGCCTAAGGCTAGGTGAGCCCTAGCCTAAGGCTAGGAGAGCCCTAGCCTAAGGCTAATGGAGCCCTAGCCTAAGCCTAGGGGTGCCCGAACCTAAGCCTAGGGGAGCCCTAGCCTAAGGCTAGGGGAGCCCTAGCCTTAGCCTAAGCCTATGGGTGCCCTAGCCTAAGGCTATGGGAGCCCGAGCCTACGGCTAGGGGAGCCCTAGCCTTAGGCTAGGGGAGCCCTATCCTACGGCTAGGGGAGCCCTAGCCTAAGCCTAGGGGTGCCCTAACCTAAGGCTAGGGGAGTCCTAGCCTAAGCCTAGGGGTGCCCTAGCCTAAGGCTAGGGGAGCCCTAGCCTAAGCCAAGGTGTGCCCCAGCCTAAGCCTAGGGGAGACCTAGCCTAAAGCTAAGGGAGCCCTAGCCTAAGCCTAGGGGTGCCCGAGCCTAAGCCTATGGGTGCCCTAGCCTAAGGCTAGGGGAGCCCTAGCCTAATGACAGGGGAGCCATATCCTAAGGCTAGGGGAGCCCTAGCCTTAGCCTAAGCCTCGGGGTGAATTACCCTAAGGCTAGGGGAGCCCTAGCCGAAGGCTAGGGGAGCCCTAGCCTAAGGCTAGGGGAGCCCTAGCCTAAGGCTAGCGGAGCCCTAGCCTTAGCCTAAGCATAGGGGTGCCATAGCCTAAGGCTACGTGAGCCCTAGCCTAAGGCTAGGGGAGCCCTAGCCTAAGGCTAATGGAACCCTAGCATAAGCCTAGGGGTGCCCGAGCCTAAGCTTCGGGGTGCCTGAGCCTAAGCCTAGGGGAGCCCTAGCCTAAGGCTAGGGGAGCCCTAGCCTGAGCCTAAGCCTAGGGGTGCCCTTGCCTAAGGCTAGTGGACCCCTAGCCTAAGGCTTGGGGAGCCCTAGCCTAAGGCTACGGGAGCCCAAGTCTTAGCCTAAGCCTAGGGGAGCCCTAGCCTAAACCTAGGACTGCCCGAACCTAAGGCTACGGGAGCCCTATCCTAAGCTTAGGGGTGCCTTAGCCTATGGCTAGGGGAGCCATAGCCTTAGTCTAGGGGTGCCCGAGCCTAAGCCAAGGGGTGCCGTAGCCTAAGGATAGGGGAGCCTTAGCCTTAGGCTAAGGGAGCCCTAGCCTTAGCCTAAGCCTCGGGTGACTTACCCTAAGGCTAAGAGAGCCCTAGCCTAAGCCTAAGCCTAGGCGTGCCTTAGCCCAAGGCTAGGGGAGCCCAAGCCTAAGCCTAGGGGTGCCCTAACCTAAGGCTAGGGGAGTCCTAGCCTAAGCCTAGGGGTGCCCTAGCCAAAGGCTAGGGGAGCCCTAGCCTAAGCCAAGGTGTGCCCCAGCCTAAGACTAGGGGAGCCCTAGCCTAAAGCTAGGGGAGCCCTAGCCTAAGCCTAGGGGTGCCCGAGCCTAAGCCTAGGGGTGCCCTAGCCTAAGGCTAGGGGAGCCCTAGCCTAAGGACAGGGGAGCCTTATCCTAAGGCTAGGGGAGCCCTAGCCTTAGCCTAAGCCTCGGGGTGAATTACCCTAAGGCTAGGGGAGCCCTAGCCTAAGGCTAGGGGAGCCCTAGCCTAAGGCTAGGGGAGCCCTAGCCTAAGGCTAGGGGAGCCCTAGCCTTAGCCTAACTAGCCTTAGCCTAAGCATAGGGGTGCCATAGCCTAAGGCTACGTGAGCCCTAGCCTAAGGCTAGGGGAGCCCTAGCCTAAGGCTAATGGAGCCCTAGCATAAGCCTAGGGGTGCCCGAGCCTAAACCTAGGGGTGCCTGAGCCTAAGCCTAGGGGAGCCCTAGCCTAAGGCTAGGGGAGCCCTAGCCTGAGCCTAAGCCTAGGGGTGCCCTTGCCTAAGGCTAGTGGACCCCTAGCCTAAGGCTTGGGGAGCCCTAGCCTAAGGCTACGGGAGCCCAAGTCTTAGCCTAAGCCTAGGGGAGCCCTAGCCTAAACCTAGGGCTTCCCGAACCTAAGGCTAGGGGAGCCCTATCCTAAGCCTAGGGGTGCCCTAGCCTATGGCTAGGGGAGCCATAGCCTTAGCCTAGGGGTGCCCGAGCCTAAGCCAAGGGGTGCCCTAGCCTAAGGATAGGGGAGCCTTAGCCTAAGGCTAAGGGAGCCCTAGCCTTAGCCTAAGCCTCGGGGTGACTTACCCTAAGGCTAGGGGAGCCCTAGCCTAAGGCTAAGTGTGCCCGAGCCTAAGCCTAGGGGAGCCCTAGCCTAAGGCTAGGGGAGCCCTAGCCTAAGGCTATGGGAGCCCTGGACTAAGCCTAGGGGTGCCCTGGCCTAAGGATAAGAGATCACTAGCCTAAGGCTAGGGGAACCCTAGCCTAAGTCTAGGGGAGCCCTAGCCTAAGGCTAGGGGTGCCCGAGCCTAAGGATAGGTGAGCACTAGCCTAAGGCTAGGCGAGCCATAGCCTTAGCCTAAGTTTAGGGGTGCCCCAATCTAAGGCTAGGGGAGCCCTAGCCTAAACCTAGGGGTGCCATAGCCTAAGACTAGGGGAGCCCTAGCCTTAGCCTAAGCATAGGGGTGCCCTAGTGTAAGGCTAGAGGAGCCCTAGCCTAAGGCTAGGGGAGCCCTAGGCTTAGGCTAGGGGAGCCCTAGCATAAGGCTAGGGGTGCCCTACCCTAAGGGTAGGGGAACCCTTGCCTAAGGCTAGGGGAGCCCTAACTTAAGGCTAGGGGTGCCCAAGCCTAAGGCTAGGGGAGCACGAGCCTAAGGCTAGGGGACCCCGAGCCTAAGGCAAGGATAGCCCTAGCCTAAGCCTAGTGGTGCCCTAACCTAAGGCTAGGAGAGCCCTAGCCTAAGGCTAGGAGAGCCCTAGCCTAAGGCTAGGAGAGCCCTAGCTTAGCCTAAGCCTAGGGGTGTCCTAGCCTAAGGCTAGGGGAACGCATGCCTTAGCATAAGCCTAGGGATGCCCTACCCTAAGGCTAGGGGAGTCTTACCTAAGCCTAGGGTTGCCCTAGCCTAAGCCTAGGGGAGCTCTAGCCTAAGCCTAGGGGTGCCGAGCCTAAGCCTAGCGGTGCCCGAGCCTAATGCTAGGGGAGCCCTAGCCTAAGGCTAGGAGAACCCAAGCCTTAACCTAAGCTTAGGGGTGCCCTAGCCTAAGGCTAGGGGAGCCCTAGCCTTAGCCTAAGCCTAGGTGTGCCCCAACCTAAGGCTAGGGGAGCCCTGGCCTAAGCCTAGGGGTGCCCTAGCCTAAGGCTAGGGGAGCCCTAGCGTTAGCCTAAGCCTAGGGGTGCCATAGCCTAAGGCTAGGGGAGCCCTAGCCTAAGGCTAGGGGAGCCCTAGCATAAGCCTAGGGGTGCCCTAGCCTAAGGCTAGGGGAGCCCTTCCTTAGCCTAAGCCTAGGGGTGCCCTAGTGTAGCTAGGGGAGCCCTAGCCTAAAGCTAGGGTACCCCTAGGCTTAGGCTAGGGGAGCCCTAGCCTAAGGCTAGGGGTGCCCGATGCTAAGGGTAGGGGAGCCCTAGCCTAAGGCTAGGGGAACCCTGGACTAAGCCTCGGGAAGCCCTAGCCTAAGGCTAGGGGTGCCCGAGCCTAGGGCTAGGGGAGCACGAGCCTAAGGCTAGGGGAGCCTGAGCCTAAGGCTAGGAGAGCCCTAGGCTTAGCCTAAGCCTAGGGGTGCCCTAGCGTAAGGATATGGGAGCCCTAGTCTAAGTCCAGGAGATACCTAGCCTTAGCCTAAGCTTAGGTGTGCCCTAGCCTAAGACTAGGGGAGCCCTAGCCTTAGCCTAAGCCTAGGGGTGCCCTAGCCTAAGGCTAGGGGAGCCTTAGCCTAAGCCTAGGCGTGCCCGACCCTAAGGCAAGGGGAGCACTAGCGTAAGCCTAGGGGTGCCCTAGCCTAAGGCTAGGGGAGCCCTAGCCTAAGCCTAAGCCTAGGGGTGCCCTAGCCCAAGGATAGGAGAGCCCAAGCCTAAGACTAGGGGTGCCCGAACATAAGGCAAGGGGACCCCTAGCCTAAGCCTAGGGGTGCCCTTGCCTAAGGCTAGGGGAGCACTAGCCTAAGCCTAAGACTAGGGGTGCCCTAGCCCAAGGCTAGGGGAGCCCAGGCCTAAGCCTAGGGCTGCGATAACTAAGGCTAGGGGAGTCCTAGCCTTAGCCTAAGCCTATGGGTGCCCTAGCCTAAACCTATGGGTGCCCTAGCCTAAGGCTATGGGAGCCCAGCCTAAGGCTACGAGAGCCCTAGCCTTAGGCTAGGGGAGCCCTATCCTACGGTTATGGGAGCCCTAGCTTAAACCTAGGGGTGCCGAAACCTAAGGCTAGGGGAGTCCTAGCCTTAGCCTATGGGTGCCCTAGCCTAAGGCTAGGGGAGCCCTAGCCAAAGCCTAGGGGTGCCCGAACCTAAGGCTAGGGGAGCCCTATCCTAAGCCTAGGTGTGCCCTAGCCTAAGCTTAGGGGAGCCCTAGCCTAAGCCTAGGGGTGCCCGAGCCTAAGCCTAGGGGTGCCCTAGCCTAAGGCTAGGGGAGCCCTAGCCTAAGGCTAGGGGAGCCTTAGCCTAAGGCTAGGGGAGCCTTAGCCTTAGCCTAAGCCTCGGTGTGACGTACCCTAAGGATAGGGGAGCCCTAGCCTTAGCCTAAGCTTAGGGGTGCCCCAACCTAAGGCTAGGGGAGCCCTAGCCTAAGCCTAGAGGTGCCATAGCCTAAGGCTACGGGAGCCCTAGCCTTAGCCTAAACATAGGGGTGCCATAGCCTAAGGCTAGGTGAGCCCTAGCCTAAGGCTAGGAGAGCCCTAGCCTAAGGCTAATGGAGCCCTAGCCTAAGGCTAGGGGTGCCCGAACCTAAGCCTAGGGGTGCCTGAGCCTAAGGCTAGGGTAGCCCTAGCCTAAGGCTAGGGGAGCCCTAGCCTTAGCCTAAGCCTAGGGGTGCCCTTGCCTAAGGCTAGGGGACCCCTAGCCTAAGGCTGGGAAGCCCTAACCTAAGTCTAGGGGAGCCCTAGTCTTAGCCTAAGCCTAGGGGAGCCCTAGCCTAAACCTAGGGCTGCCCGAACCTAAGGCTCGGGGAGCCCTATCCTAAGCCTAGGGGTGCCCTAGCCTAAGGCTAGGGGAGCCATAGCCTTAGCCTAGGGGTGCCGGAGCGTAAGCCAAGGGGTTCCCTAGCCTAAGGATAGGGTAGCCTTAGCCTAAGGCTAAGGGAGCCCTAGCCTTAGCATAAGCCTCGGGGTGACTTACCCTAAGGCTAGGGGAGCCCTAGCCTAAGGCTAGGTGTGCCCGAGACTAAGACTAGGGGAGCCCTGGCCTAAGGCTAGGGGAGCCCTAGCCTAAGGCTAGGGGTGCCCGAGTCTAAGGCTAGGGGTGCCCGAGCCTAAGGCTAGGGGAGCACTAGCCTAAACCTAGGGGTGCCATAGCCTAAGGCTAGGGGAGCCCTAGCCTTAGCCTAAGCATAGGGGTGCCCTAGTGTAAGGCTAGGGGAGCCCTAGCCTAAGGCTAGGGCAGCCCTAGGCTTCGGCTAGGTTAGCCCTAGCATAAGGCTAGGGGTGCCCTACCCTAAGGGTAGGGGAACCCGTGCCTAAGGCTAGCGGAGCCCTAGCATAAGGCCAGGGGTGCCCGACCCTAAGGGTAGGGGTGCCCTAGCCTAAGGCTAGGGGAACCCTGGACTAAGCCTCGGGAAGCCCTAGCCTAAGGCTAGGGGTGCCCGAGCCTAGGGATAGGGGAGAACGAGCCTAAGTCTAGGGGAGCCCGAGCCTAAGGCTAGGAGAGCCCTAGCCTAAGGCTAGGAGAACCCTAGGCTTAGCCAAATCCTAGGGGTGCCCTAGCCTAAGGATATGGGAGCCTTAGTCTAAGTCTAGGGGATCCCTAGCCTTAGCCTAAGCTTAGGTGTGCCGTAGCCTAAGACTAGGGGAGCACTAGCCTTAGGCTAAGCCTAGGGGTGCGCTAGCCTAAGGATAGGGGAGCCCTAGCCTTAGCCTAATCCTAGGGTTGCCCTAGCCTAAGGCTAGGGGAGCCCTAGCCTAAAACTAAGGGAGCCCTAACCTAAGCCTAGGGGTGCCCTAGCCTAAGGCTAGGGGAGCCCTAGCCTAAGCCTAGGGGTGCCTGAAACTAAGGCAAGGGGAACCCTAGCCTAAGCCTAGGTGTGCCCTAGCCTAAGGCTAGGGGAACCCTAGCCTAAGTCTAAACCTAGGGTGCCTTAGCCCAAGGCTAGGGGAGCCCAAGCCTAAGCCTAGGGGTGCCCGAACATAAGGCAAGGGGACCCCTAGCCTAAGCCTAGGGGTGCCCTAGCCTAAGGCTAGGGGAGCCCTAGCCTAAGCCTAAGCCTAGGGGTGCCCTAGCCCAAGGCTAGGGGAGCCCAAGCGTAAGCCAAGGGCTGCCATAACTAAGGCTAGGGGAGCCCTGGCCTTAGCCTAAGCCTATGGGTGCCCTAGCCTAAGGCTATGGGAGCCCGAGCCTAAGGCTAGGGGAGCCCTAGCCTTAGGCTAGGGGAGCCCTATCCTACGGCTAGGGGAGCCCTAGCCTAAGCATAGGGGTGCCCTAACCTAAGGCTAGGGGAGTCCTAGCCTAAGCCTAGGGGTGCCCTAGCCTAAGGCTAGGGGAGCCCTAGCCTAAGGCAAGGTGTGCCCCAGCCTAAGCCTAGGGGAGCCCTAGCCTAAAGCTAGGGGAGCCCTAGCCTAAGCCTAGGGGTGCCCGAGCCTAAGCCTATGGGTGCCCTAGCCTAAGGCTAGGGGAGCCCTAGCCTAATGACAGGGGAGCCATATCCTAAGGCTAGGGGAGCCCTAGCCTTAGCCTAAGCCTTGGGGTGAATTACCCTAAGGCTAGGGGAGCCCTAGCCGAAGGCTAGGGGAGCCCTAGCCTAAGGCTAGGGGAGCCCTAGCCTTAGCCTAAGCATAGGGGTGCCATAGCCTAAGGCTACGTGAGCCCTAGCCTAAGGCTAGGGGAGCCCTAGCCTAAGGCTAATGGAGCCCTAGCATAAGCCTAGGGGTGCCCGAGCCTAAGCCTAAGCCTAGGGGTGCCAATGCCTAAGGCTAGTGGACCCCTAGCCTAAGGCTTGGGGAGCCCTATCCTAAGGCTAGGGGAGCCCAAGTCTTAGCCTAAGCCTAGGGGAGCCCTAGCCTAAACCTAGGGCTGCCCGAACCTAAGGCTAGGGGAGCCCTATCCTAAGCCTAGGGGTGCCCTAGCCTATGGCTAGGGGAGCCATAGCCTTAGCCTAGGGGTGCCCGAGCCTAAGCCAAGGGGTGCCCTAGCCTAAGGATAGGGGAGCCTTAGCCTAAGGCTAAGGGAGCCCTAGCCTTAGCCTAAGCCTCGGGGTGACTTACCCTAAGGCTAGGGAAGCCCTAGCCTAAGGCTAAGTGTGCCCGAGCCTAAGCCTAGGGGAGCCCTAGCCTAAGGCTAGGGGAGCCCTAGCCTAAGGCTATGGGAGCCCTGGACTAAGCCTAGGGGTGCCCTGGCCTAAGGATAAGAGATCACTAGCCTAAGGCTAGGGGAACCCTAGCCTAAGTCTAGGGGAGCCCTAGCCTAAGGCTAGGGGTGCCCGAGCCTAAGGCTAGGGGAGCACTAGCCTAAGGCTAGGCGAGCCATAGCCTTAGCCTAAGTTTAGGGGTGCCCCAATCTAAGGCTAGGGGAGCCCTAGCCTAAACCTAGTGGTGCCATAGCCTAAGGCTATGGGAGCCCTAGCCTTAGCGTAAGCATAGGGGTGCCCTAGTGTAAGGCTAGGGGAGCCCTAGCCTAAGGCTAGGGGTGCCCGAGCGTAAGGCTAGGGGAGCACGAGCCTAAGGCTAGGGGAGCCTGAGCCTAAGGCTAGGGGAGACCTAGCCTAAACCTTAGCTTAGGGGTGCCCTAGCCTAAGACTAGGGGAGCCCTATCCTTAGCCTAAGCCTAGGGGTGCCCTAGAATAAGGTTAGGGGAGCCCAAGCCTAAGCCTAGGGCTGCCATACCTAAGGCTTGGGGTGCCCTAGCTTTAGCCTAAGCCTATGGGTGCCCTAGCCTAAGCCTATGGGTGCCCTAGCCTAAGGCTAGGGGAGCCCTAGCCTTAGCCTAAGCCTAGGGGTGCCCTTGCCTAAGGCTAGGGGAGCCCTAGGCTAAGGCTTGGGGAGCCCTAACCTAAGGCTAGGGGAGCCCTAGTCTTAGCCTAAGCCAAGGGGAGCCCTAGCCTAAGGCTATGGGATCTCTAGCCTAATCCTAGGGGTGCCGAGCCTAAGCCTAGCAGTGCCCGAGCCTAATGCTAGGGGAGCCCTAGCCTAAGGCTAGGGGAGACTTAGTCTAAGGCTAGGGGAGCCCTAGCCTTAGCCTTAGCCTAGGGGTGACCTAGCATACGGTTAGGGGAGCCCTAGCCTAAGGCTAGGAGAACCCAAGCCTTAGCCTAAGCTTAGGGGTGCCCTAGCCTAAGGCTAGGGGAGCCCTAGCCTTAGCCTAAGCCTAGGTGTGCCACAACCTAAGGCTAGGGGAGCCCTGGCCTAAGCCTAGGGTTGCCCTAGCCTAAGGCTAGGGGAGCCCTAACGTTAGCCTAAGCCTAGGGGTGCCATAGCCTAAGGCTAGGGGAGCCCTAGCCTAAGGCTAGGGGAGCCCTAGCCTAAGGCTAATGGAGCCCTAGCCTAAGCCTAAGCCTAGGGGTGCCAGAACCAAAGGCTAGGGAGTCCTAGCCTAAGCCTAGGGGTGCCCTAGCCTAAGGCTAGGGGAGCCCTTCCTTAGCCTAAGCCTAGGAGTGCCCTAGCCTAAGGTTAGGGGAGCCCTAGCCTAAGGCTAGGGGAGCCCTAGCCTTACCCTAAGCCTTTGGGTGTCCTAGCCTAAGTCTAGGGGTACCTTAGCCTAAGTCTAGGGGTACCTTAGCCTAAGGCTAGGGGAGCCCTAGCCTTAGCCTAAGCCTCGGGTGCCCTAGCCTAAGGTTAGGGGAGCCCTAGCCTTAGCCTAAGCCTAGGGGTGCCCTAGCCTAGGGCTAGGGGAGCCCTAGTGTTAGCCTAGGCCTAGGGGTGCCATATCCAAGGCTAGGGGAGCCCTAGCCAAAGGCTAGGGGAGCCCTAGCCTTAGCCTAAGCCTAGGGGTAACCTAGCCTAATGCTAGGGTAGCCCTCCCTAAGGCGAGGGGAGCCCCAGCCTTAGCCTAAGCCTAGAGGTGCCCTAGCCTAAGGCTAGGGAAGCCCTAGCGTAAGGCTAGGGGAGCGCTAGCCTAACCCTAACCCTAGGGGTGCCCTAGCCTAAGTCTATGGGAGCCCAAGCCTAAGCCTAGGGGTGCCGGAGCCTAAGGCTAGTGGAGCCTTAGACTTAGCCTAAGCCTAGGGGTACCCTAGCCTAAGGCTAGGGGAACCCTAGCCTTAGCGTAAGCCTAAAGGTGCCCTAGCCTAAGGCTAGGGGAGCCCTAGCCTAAGGCTAGGGGAGCCCTAGCCTTAGCCTAAGCCTAGGGGTGCCCTAACCTAAGCCTAGGGGTGCCCTAACCTAAGCCTAGGGTTGCCCTAGCCTAAGCCTAGGGGAGCCCTAGCCATAGCCTAAGACTAAAGGTGCCCTAGCCTAAGGCTAGGGGAGGCCTAGCCTATGGCTAGGGGAGCCCTAGCCTTAACCTCAGCCTAGGGGTGCCCAAGCCTAATGCTAGGGGAGCCCTAGCCTAAGGCTAGGGGAGCCTTAGCCTAATGCTAGGGGAGGCCTATCCTTAGCCTAAGCCTAGGGGTGCCCTAGCCTAAGGCTAGGGGAGCCCTAGCCTTAGCCTCAGCCTTTAGGTGCCCGAGCCTAAGGCTAGGGGAGCCCTAGCCTTACCCTAAGCCTAGGGGTGCCCTAGCCTAAGGCTATGGGAGTCCAAGCCTAAGCCTAGGGGTGCCCTAGCCTAAGGCTAGGGGAGCCCTAGCCTAAGGCTAGGTGAGCCCTAGACTTAGCCTAAACCTAGGGGTGCCCTAGCCTAAGGCTAGGGGTGCCCTAGCCTAAGCCTAGGGGTGCCCTAGCCTAAGTCTAGTGGAGCCCTAGCCTAAGGCTAGGGGAGCCCTAGCTTTAGCCTAAGCCTAAAGGTGCCCTAGCCTAGGGCTAGGGGAGCCATAGCCTTAGCCTAGGCCTAGGGGTGCCCTAGCCTAAGTCTAGGGGAGCCCTATCCTAAGCATAGGTGTGCCTGAGCCTAAGCCTAGGGGTGCCCTAGCCTAAGGCTAGGGGAGCCCTAGAATTAGCCTAAGCCTAGGGGTGACCTACCGTAAGCCTAGGGGAGCCCTAGCCGAAGGCGAGGGGAGCCCTAGCTTTAGCCTAAGCCTAGGGGTGCCCGAGCCTAAGCCTTGGGGTGCCCTATCCTAAGGATAGGGGAGCCCTAGCCTAGGGGTAGGGGAGCCCTGGAGTAAGCCTAGGGGTGCCCAAGCCTAAGCCTAGGGGATCCCTAGCCTAAGGCTAGGGGAGTCCTAGTCTTATCCTATGCCTAGGGGTGGCCTATCCTAAGGCTCGGGGAGCCCTAGCCTTAGGCTATGGGAACCCTAGCGTTAGCTTTAGCCTAGGGGTGCCCTAGCCAAGGCGAGGGGAGCCCTACCCTAAGGCTAGGGGAGCCCTGGACTAAGTCTAGGGGAGCCCTAGCCTAAGGCTATGGGTGACCAAGCCTAAGGCTAGGGGAGCACGAGCCTAAGGCTAGGGGAGCCTGAGCCTAAGGCAAGGGGAGCCCTAGCCTAAGCCTAGTGGTGCCGTAGCCTAAGGCTAGGAGAGCCCTAGCCTAAGGCTAGGGGAGCCCTAGCCTAAGTATAGGGGAGCCCAAGCCTAAGGCTAGTGGAGCCCTAACCTTAGCCTGAGCTTAGGGGTGTCCTAGCCTAAGGCTAGGGGAGCCCAAGCCTAAGCCTAGGGCTGCCATACCAAAGGCTAGGGGAGCCCTAGACTTAGCCTAAGCCTAAGGGTGCCCTAGCCAAAGGTTGGGGAGCACTAGCCTAAGGGTAGAGGAACCCAAGCCTTAGCCAAATCCTAGGGGTGCCCTAGCCTAAGGCTAGGGGTGCCCTACCCTAAGGCTAGGGGAGCCCTAGCCTAAAGCTAAGGGAGCCCTAGCCTAAGCCTAGGGGAGCCCAAGCTTAAGGCTAGGGGAGCCCTAGCCTAAGCCTAGGGGTGCCCTAACCTAAGGCTAGGGAGGTCCTAACATAAGGCTAGGGGATCCCTAGCCTTAGCCTAAGACTAGGGGTGCCCTACCTAAGGCTAGGGGAGCCCTAGCCTTAGGCTATGGGAGCCTTAGCATAAGGCTAAGGGAACCGTAGCCTAAGTCTGGGGTGCCCTAAACTAAGGCTCAGGGAGTCCTAGCCTAAGCCTAGGGGTGCCCTAGCCTAAGGATAGGGAGCCCTATCCTAGGGCTAGGGGAACCCTGTACTAAGCCTATGCGTGCCCTGGCCTAAGGATAGAGGAGCACTAGCCTAAGTCTAGGGGTGCCCTAGCCTAAGGCCAGGGGAGCCCTAGAATTAGCCTAAGCCTAGGGGTGACCGACCCTAAGGCTAGGGGAGCCCTAGCCGAAGGCTAGGGGAGCCCTAGCCTTAGCCAAAGCCTAGGGGTGCCCGAGCCTAAGCCTAGGGGTGCCCTAGTCTAAGGATAGGGGAGCCCTAGCCTAGGGCTGGGGGAGCCCTGGACTAAGCCTAGGGGTGCCCGAACCTAAGCTTAGGGGTGCCCTAGCCTAATGCTAGGGGAGCACTAGAATTAGCCTAAGCCTAGGTGTGACCTACCTTTAGGCTAGGGGAGCCCTAGCCTAAGCCTAGCGGTTCCCGAGCCTAAGCCTAGGGGTGCCTGAGCCTAAGGCTAAGGGAGCCCTAGCCTTAGCCTAAGCCAAGGGGTGCCCTTGCCTAAGGATAGGGGACGTCTAGCCTAAGGTTTTGGGAGCCCTAGCCCAGGGCTAGGAGAGCCCTAGTCTTAGCCTTAGCCTAGGGGAGCCCTAGCCTAAGCCTAGTGGTGACCGAGCCTAAGCCTAAGGTTGCCCTAGCCTAAGGCTAGGGGAGCCCTAGCCTTAGCCTAGGGGTGACAGAGCCTAAGCCTATGGGTGCCCTAGCCTAAGGATAGGGGAGCCTTAGCCTAAGGCTAGGGGAGCCCTAGCCTTAGCCTAAGCCTCGGGGTGACTTACCCTAAGGCTAGGGAGCCTTAGCCTAAGACTAGGGGTGCCCGAGCCTAAGCCTAGGGGAGTCCTAGCCTAAGGATGGGGGTGCCCGAGCCTAAGGCTATGGGAGCCTTGGACTAAGCCTAGGGGTGCCCTGGCCTAAGGATAGGGGAGCACTAGCCTAAGGCTAGGGGAGCCCTAGCCTAAGTCTAGGGGAGTCCTAGCCTAAGGATGGGGGTGCCCGAGCCTAAGGCTAGGTGAGCCCTAGCCTAAGCCTAGGGGAGCCCTAGCCTTAGCCTAAGCTTAGGGGTGCCCCAACTTAAGGCTAGGGGAGCCCTAGCCTAAGCCTAGGGGTGCCATAGCCTAAGGCTAGGGGAGCCCTAACCTTAGCCTAAGCATAGGGGTGCCATAGCCTAAGGCTAGGGGAGCCCTAGCCTAAGGCTAGGTGAGCCCTAGCCTAAGGCTAATGGAGCCCTAGCCTAAGCCTAGGGGTGCCCGAGCCTAAGCCTAGGGGTGCCTGAGCTAAGGCTTGGGGAGCCCTAGCCTAAGGCTAGGGGAGCCCTAGACTTAGCCTAAGCCTAGGGGTGCCCGAACCTAAGGCTAAGGGAGCCCTATCCTAAGCCTAAGGGTGCCCTTGCCTAAGGCTAGGGGACCCCTAGCCTAAGGGTTGGGGAGCCCTAGCCTAAGGATTGGGGAGCCCAAGTCTTAGCCTAAGCCTCGGGGTGCCCTAGCAAAAGGTTAGGGGAACCCAAGCCTAAGGCTAGGGGAGCCCTAGCCTTAGCCTAAGCTTAGGGGTGCCCCAACTTAATGCTAGGGGAGCCCTAGCCTAAGCCTAGGGGTGCCATAGCATAAGGCTAGGGGAGCCCTAACCTTAGCCTAAGCATAGGGGTGCCATAGCCTAAGGCTAGTGAGCCCTAGCCTAAGGCTAATGGAGCCCTAGCCTAAGCCTAGGGGTGCCTGAGCCTAAGCCTAGGGGTGCCTGAGCCTAAGGCTTTGGGAGCCCTAGCCTAAGGCTATGGGAGCCCTAGCCTTAGCCTAAGCCTAGGGGTGCCCGAACCTAAGGCTAAGGGAGCCCTATCCTAAGCCTAATGGTGCCCTAGCCTAAGGCTAGGGGAGTCCTAGCCTAAGGCTAGGGGAGCCCTAGCCTTAGCCTAGAGGTGCCCGAGCCTAAGCCTATGGGTGCACTAGGCTAAGGATAGGGGAGCCTTAGCCCAAGGCTAGGGGAGCCCTAGCCTTAGCCTAAGCCTCGGGGTGACTTACCCTAAGGCTAGGGGAGCCCTTGCCTAAGGATAGGGGTACCCGAGCCTAAGCCTAGGGGAGCACTAGCCTAAGGTTAGGGGAGCCCTAGCCTAATCCTATGGGTGTCCTAGCCTAAGCCTAGGGGTGCCCTAACCTAAGGCTAGGGGAGCCCTACACTTAGGTGAGGGGAGCCCTATCCTAAGGCTAGGGGAGCCCTAGCCTAAGCCTAGGGGTGCCTAGCCTAAGGCTAGGGGAGCCCTAGCCTAAGCCTAGGGGTGCCCAAAGCTAAGGCTACGGGAGCCCTATCCTAAGCTTAGGTGTGCCCTAGCCTAAGCCTAGGGGAGCCCTAGCCTAAGGCTACATGAGTCCTAGCCTAAGCCTAGGGGTGCCCGAGCCTAAGCCTAGGGGTGCCCTAGCCTACGGCTAGGGGAGCCCTAACCTAAGGATAGGAGAGCCTTAGCCTAAGGCTAGGGGAGCCCCAGCCTTAGCCTAAGCCTCGTGGTGACGTACCCTAAGGCTAGGGGAGCCCTTGCCTAATGCTAGGGGAGCCCTAGCCTAAGGCTAGGGGAGCCCTAGCCTAAGCCTAGGGGTTCCCGAGCCTAAGCTTAGGGGTGCCCTAATCTAAGGCTAGGGGGGCCTTAGCCTAAGGATAGGGGAGCCTTAGCCTAAGGCTAGGGGAGCCCTAGCCTTAGCCTAAGCCTCGGGGTGACTTACCCTAGGCTAGTGGAGCCCTAGCCAAAGGCTAGGGGAGCCTTAGTCTGAGCCTAAGCCTAGGGGTGCCCTAGCAAAAGGTTAGGGGAACCCTAGCCTAAGGCTAGGGGAGCCCTAGCCTTAGCCTAAGCTTAGGGGTGCCCCAACTTAAGGCTAGGGGAGCCCTAGCCTAAGCCTAGGGGTGCCATAGCCTAAGGCTAGGGGATCCCTAGCCTTAGCCTAAGCATAGGGTTGCCATAGCCTAAGGCTAGGGGATCCCTAGCTTAAGGCTAGGGGAGCCCTAGCCTAAGGCTAATGGAGCCCTAGCCTAAGCCTAGGGGTGCCCGAACCTAAGGCTAAGGGAGCCCTATCCTAAGCCTAAGGGTGCCCTAGCCTAAGGCTAGGGGAGTCCTAGCCTAAGGCTAGGGGAGTCCTAGGCTAAGGCTAGGGGTGCCCGAGCCTAAGCCTATGGGTGCCCAAGCCTAAGGATAGGGGAGCCTTAGCCTAAGACTAGGGGAGCCCTAGCCTTAGCCTAAGCCTCGGGGTGACTTACCCAAAGGCTAGGGGAGGCCTAGCCTAAGGCTAGGGGTGCCCGAGCCTAAGCCTAGGGGAGCCCTAGCCTAAGGCTAGGGGAGCCCTAGCCTAAGGCTATGGGAGCCCTGGACTAAGCCTAGGTGTTCCCTGGCCTAAGGATAGGGGAGCACTAGCCTAAGGCTAGGGCAGCCCTAGCCTAAGGATAGGGGAGCACGAGCCTAAGGCTATGGGAGCCCGAGACTAAGGCTAGGGGAGCCATAGGCTTAGCCTAAGTTTAGAGGTGCCCCACCCTAAGGCTAGGGGAGCCCTAGCCTAAGCCTAGGGGTGCCCTAGCCTAAGGCTAGGGGAGCCCTAGCCTTAGCCTAAGCTTAGGGGTGCCCTAGCCTAAGGCTAGGGGATCCCTCGCCCTAGCCTAAGCCTAGGGGTGCCCGAATCTAAGGCTACGGGAGCCCTATCCTAAGCCTAGGTGTGCCCTAGCCTAAGCCTAGGAGAGCCCTAGCCTAAGGCTAGATGAGTTCTATCCTAAGCCTAGGGGTGCCCGAGTCTAAGCCTAGGGGTGCCCTAGCCTACGGCTAGGGGAGCCCTAGCCTAAGGATAGGAGAGTCTTCGCCTAAGGCTAGGGGAGCCCTAGCCTTAGCCTAAGCCTCGGGGTCACGTACCATAAGGCTAGGGGAGCCCTAGCCTAATGCTAGGGGAGCCCTAGCCTAAGGCTAGGGGAGCCCTAGCCTAATGATAGGGGAGCCTTAGCCTAAGGCTAGGGGAGCCCTAGCCTTAGCCTAAGCCTCGGGGTGACTTACCCTAGGCTAGTGGAGCCCTAGCCGAAAGCTAGGGGAGCCTTAGTCTTAGCCTAATCCTAGGGGTGCCCTAGCAAAAGGTTAGGGGAACCCTAGCCTAAGGCTAGGGGAGCCCTAACTTTATCCTAAGCTTAGGGGTGCCCCAACTTAAGGCTAGGGGAGCCCTAGCCTAAGCCTAGGGGTGCCATAGCCTAAGACTAGGGGAGCCCTAGCCTTAGCCTAAGCATAGGGGTGCCATAGCCTAAGGCTAGGGGAGCCCTAGCCTAAGGCTAGGGGAGCCCTAGCCTAAGGCTAGGGGAGCCCTAGCCTAAGGCTAGGGGAGCCCTAGCCTAAGGCTAGGGGAGCCCTAGCCTAAGGTTAATGGAGCCCTAGCCTAAGCCTAGGGGTGCCCGAGCCGAAGCCTATGGGTGCCTGAGCCTAAGGATTGGGGAGCCGTAGCCTAAGGCTAGGGGAGCCCTATCCTTAGCCTAAGCCTAAGGGTGCCCGAACCTAAGGCTAAGGGAGCCCTATCCTAAGCCTAAGGGTGCCCTAGCCTAAGGCTAGGGGAGTCCTAGCCTAAGGCTAGGGGAGTCCTAGCCTAAGGCTAGGGGAGTCCTAGCCTAAGGCTAGCGGAGTCCTAGCCTTAGCCTAGGGGTGCCCGAGCCTAAGGTTATGGGTGCCCTAGCCTAAGGATAGGGGAGCCTTAGCCTAAGACTAGGGGAGCCCTAGACTAAGGCTAGGGGTGCCCGAGCCTAAGGATACGGGAGCACGAGCCTAAGGCTATGGGAGCCCGAGACTAAGGCTAGGGGAGCCATAGCCTTAGCCTTAGTTTAGGGGTGCCCCAAACTAAGGCTAGGGGAGCCCTAGCCTAAGCCTAGGGGTGCCCTAGCCTAAGGCTAGGGGAGCCCTAGCCTTAGCCTAAGCTTAGGGGTTCCCTAGCCTAAGGCTAGGGGATCCCTCACCTTAGCCTAAGCCTAGGGGTGCCCGAACCTAAGGCAAGGGGAGCCCTAGCCTAAGTCTAGGGGTGCCCTAGCCTAAGGCTAGCGGAGCACGAGCCTAAGGCTAGGGGAGCACTAGCCTAAGGCTAGGGGAGCCCTAGCCTAAGCCTCGGGGTGGCCTAGCCTAAGGCTAGGAGAGCCCTACGCTTAGCCTAAGCCTAGGGGTGCCCTATACTAAGGATAGGGGCGCCCTAGTCTAAGTCTAGGGGAGCCCTAGCCTTAGCCTAAGCCTAGGGGTGCCCTAGCTTAAGACTAAGGGAGCCCTAGCCTTAGCCTAATCCTAGGGGTGCTCTAGCTTAAGGCTAGGGAAGCCCAAGCCTAAGCCTAGGGCTGTCATACCTAAGGCTAGGGAAGCCCTAGCCTTAGCCTAAGTCTAGGGGTGCCCTTGCCTAAGGCTAGGGGATCCCCAGCCTAAGGCTAGGGGAGCCCTAGCCTAAGGCTAGGGGAGCCATAGCCTAAGGCTAGGGGAACGCTAGCCATAGCATAAGCCTAGGGATGCCCTAACCTAAGGCTAGGGGAGTCTTACCTAAGCCTAGGGTTGCCCTAGCCTAAGCTTAGGGGTGCCCTAGCATAAGGTTAGGGGAGCCCTAGCCTAAGGCTAGGGGAGCCTGAGCCTAAGCCTAGGGGTGCCCGAACCTAAGCCTAAGGGAGCCCTAGCCTAAGGCTAGGGGAGCCCTGGACTAAGCATAAGGGTGCCCTGGCCTAAGGATAAGGGAGCAATAGCCTAAGGCTAGGGGAGCCCTAGCCTAAGTCTAGGGGAGCCCTAGACTAAGGCTAGGGGTGCCCGAGCCTAAGGCTAGGGGAGCACGAGCCTAAGGCTAGGGGAGCCTGAGCCTAAGGCTGGGGGAGACCTAGCCTAAGCCTTAGCTTCGGGGTGCCCTAGCCTAAGACTAGGGGAGCTCTATCCTTAGCCTAAGCCTAGGGGTGCCCTAGCCTAAGGTTAGGGGAGCTCAAGCGTAAGCCTAGGGCTGCCATACCTAAGGCTTGGGGTGCCCTAGCATTAGCCTAAGCCTATGGGTGCCCTAGCCTAAGCCTATGGGTGCCCAAGCCCAAGGGCAGGGGAGCCCTAGCCTTAGCCTAAGCTTAGGGGTGTCCATGCCTAAGACTAGGGGAGCCCAAGCATAGCCTAAGCCTAGGGGTGCCCTAGCCTAAGGCTAGGGGAGCCCAAGCCTATGCCTAGGGCTGCCATACCTAAGGCTAGGGGAGCCCTAGCCTTAGCCTAAGCCTATGGGTGCCATAGCCTAAGGCTAGGGGAGCCCTAGTCTTAGGCTAGGGGAGCCCTAGCCTTAGCCTAAGCCTATGGGTGCCCTAACCTAAGCCTAGGGGTGCCCTAACCTAAGCCTAGGGATGCCCTAGCCTAAGCCTAGGGGAGCCCTAGCCATAGCCTAAGACTAAAGGTGCCCTAGCCTAAGGCTAGGGGAGGCCTAGCCTAAGGCTAGGGGAGCCCTAGTCTTAGCCTAAGCCTAGGGGAGCCGTAGCCTAAGGCTAGGGGAGCCCTAGCCTTAGCCTAAACCTAGGGGTGCCCTAACCTAAGCCTAGGGGTGCCCTAACCTAAGCCTAGGGATGCCCTAGCCTAAGCCTAGGGGAGCCCTAGCCATAGCCTAAGACTAAAGGTGCCCTAGCCTAAGGCTAGGGGAGGCCTAGCCTAAGGCTAGGGGAGCCCTAGCCTTAGCCTAAGCCTAGGGGTGCCCAAGCCTAATCCTATAGGAGGCCTAGACTTAGCCTAAGCCTAGGGGTGCCCTAGCCTAAGGCTAGGGGAGCCTTAGCCTTAGCCTAAACCTAGGGGTGCACGAGCCTAAGGCTAGGGGAGCCCTAGCCTTACCCTAAGCCTAGGGGTGCCCTAGACTAAGGCTATGGGAGTCCTAGCCTAAGCCTAGGGGTGCCCAAGCCTAAGGCTAGGGGTGCCCTAGCCTAAGGATAGGGGAGCCCTAGCCTAAGGCTAGGGGAGCCCTAGCCTAATGCTACGGGAGCCCTAGCCTTAGCCTAAGCCTAGGGGTGCCCTAGCCTAAGGCTAGGGAAGCCCTAGCCTTAGCCTAAGCCTAGGGGTGCCCAAGCCTAATGCTAGGGGAGCCCTACCTAAGGCTAGGGGAGCCCTAGCCTAATCCTAGAGGAGGCCTAGACTTAGCCTAAGCCTATGGTTGCCCTAGCCTAAGGCTAGGGGAGCCCTAGCCTAATGCTACGGGAGCCCTAGAGGTAGCCTAAGCCTAGGGGTGCCTTAGCCTAAGGTAGGGGTGCCCTAGCCTAAGGCTAGGGGAGCCCTAGCCTAAGGATAGGGGAGCCCTAGCCTTAGCCTATGCCTAGGTGTGGCCTAGCCTAAGGCTCGGGGAGCCCTAGCCTTAGGCTATGGGAACCCTAGCGTTAGCTTTAGCCTAGGTGTGCTCTAGCCAAGGCTAGGGGATCCCTACCCTAAGGCTAGGGGAGCCCTGGACTAAGTCTAGGGGAGCCCTAGCCTAAGGCTATGGGTGACCAAGCCTAAGGCTAGGGGAGCACGAGCCTAAGGCTATTGGAGCCCGAGCCTAAGGCAAGGGGAGCCCTAGCCTAAGCCTAGTGGTGCCCTAGCCTAAGGCTAGGAGAGCCCTAGCCTAAGGCTAGGAGAGCCCTAGCCTAAGGCTAGGAGAGCACTAGCTTGGGCTAAGCCTAGGGGTGCCCTAGCCTAAAGCTAGGGGAGTCCTAGCATAAGCCTAGGGGTGCCCTAGCCTAAGGCTAGTGGAGCCCTAGCCTAAGGCTAGGGGAGCCCTAGCCTTAGCCTAAGCCTAAAGGTGCCCTAGCCTAGGGCTAGGGGAGCCGTAGCCTTAGCCTAAGCCTAGGGGTGCCCTAGCCTAAGGCTAGGGGAGTCCTAGCCTAAGCCTAGGGGTGCAATAGCCTAAGGCTAGTGGAGCCCTAGCCTAAGGCTAGGGGAGCCCTAGCCTTAGCCTAAGCCTAAAGGTGCCCTAGCCTAGGGCTAGGGGAGCCCTAGCCTTAGCCTAAGCCTAGGGGTGGCCTAGCCTAAGCCCAGGGGTCCCCTAGTCTAAGGCTAGGGGAGCCCTAGCCTAAGGCTAGGCGAGCCCTAGCCTTAGCCTAGGCCTAGGGGTGCCCTAGCCTAGGGCTCGGGGAGCCGTAGCCTTAGGCTATGGGAACCCTAGCGTTAGTCTTAGTCTAGGGGTGCCCTAGCCAAGGCTAGGGGAGCCCTACCCTAAGGCTACGGGAGCCCTGGACTAGGTCTAGGGGAGCCCTAGCCTAAGGCTATGGGTGACCGAGCCTAAGGCTAGGGGAGCACTAGCCTAAGGCTAGGGGAGCCCTAGACTAAGTCTAGGGGAGCCCAATTCTAAGCATAGGTGTGCCTGAGCCTAAGCCTAGGGGTGCCCTAGCCTAAGGCTAGGGGAGCCCTAGAATTAGCCTAAGCCTAGGGGTGACCTACCCTAAGGCTAGGGGAGCCCTAGCCAAAGGCTCGGGGAGCCCTAGCTTTAGCCTAAGACTAGGGGTGCCCGAGCCTAAGCCTAGGGGTGCCCTAGCCTAAGGCTAGGGGAGCGCTAGCCTTAGCCTTAGCTTAGGGGTGCCCTTGCCTAAGGCTAGGGGACCCCTAGCCTAAGGCTTGGGGAGCCCTAGCCTAGGGCTAGGGGAGCCCTAGCCTTAGCCTAAGCCTAGGAGTGCCCTAGCCTTAGCCTAAGCCTAGGGGTGCCCGAGCCTAAGGCTAGGGGAGCCCTAGTCTTAGCCTAAGCCTAGGGGTGCCCGAGCCTAAGGCTATGGGAGTCCTAGCCTAAGCCTAGGGGTGCCGTAGCCTAAGGCTAGGGGAGCCCTAGCCTAAGGCTTGCTGAGCCCTAGGGTTAGCCTAAGCCTAGGGGTGCCCTAGCCTAAGGTTAGGGGAGTCCTAGCATAAGCCTAGGGGTACCCTAGCCTAAGGCTATTGGAGCCCTAGCCTAAGGCTAGGGGAGCCCTAGCCTTAGCCTAAGCCTAAAAGTGCCCTAGACTAGGGCTAGGGGAGCCCTAGCCTTAGCCTAAGCTTAGGGGTGCCCTAGCCTAAGGCTAGGGGATCCCTCACCTTAGCCTAAGCCTAGGGGTGCCCGAACCTAAGGCAAGGGGAGCCCTAGCCTAAGTCTAGGGGTGCCCTAGCCTAAGGCTAGGGGAGCACGAGCCTAAGGCTAGGGGAGCACTAGCCTAAGGCTAGGGGAGCCCTAGCCTAAGCCTCGGGGTGGCCTAGCCTAAGGCTAGGAGAGCCCTACGCTTAGCCTAAGCCTAGGGGTGCCCTAGACTGAGGATAGGGGCGCCCTAGTCTAAGTCTAGGGGAGCCCTAGCCTTAGCCTAAGCCTAGGGGTGCCCTAGCTTAAGACTAAGGGAGCCCTAGCCTTAGCCTAATCCTAGGGGTGCTCTAGCTTAAGTCTAGGGAAGCCCAAGCCTAAGCCCAGGGCTGTCATACCTAAGGCTAGGGAAGCCCTAGCCTTAGCCTAAGTCTAGGGGTGCCCTTGCCTAAGGCTAGGGGATCCCCAGCCTAAGGCTAGGGGAGCCCTAGCCTAAGGCTAGGGGAGCCATAGCCTAAGGCTAGGGGAACGCTAGCCGTAGCATAAGCCTAGGGATGCCCTAACCTAAGGCTAGGGGAGTCTTACCTAAGCCTAGGGTTGCCCTAGCCTAAGCTTAGGGGTGCCCTAGCATAAGGTTAGGGGAGCCCTAGCCTAAGGCTAGGGGAGCCCGAGCCTAAGCCTAGGGGTGCCCGAACCTAAGCCTAAGGGAGCCCTAGCCTAAGGCTAGGGGAGCCCTGGACTAAGCTTAAGGGTGCCCTGGCCTAAGGATAAGGGAGCAATAGCCTAAGGCTAGGGGTGCCCTAGCCTAAGTCTAGGGGAGCCCTAGACTAAGGCTAGGGGTGCCCGAGCCTAAGGCTAGGGGAGCACGAGCCTAAGGCTAGGGGAGCCTGAGCCTAAGGCTGGGGGAGACCTAGCCTAAGCCTTAGCTTAGGGGTGCCCAAGCCTAAGACTAGGGGAGCTCTATCCTTAGCCTAAGCCTAGGGGTGCGCTAGCCTAAGGTTAGGGGAGCTCAAGCGTAAGCCTAGGGCTGCCATACCTAAGGCTTGGGGTGCCCTAGCATTAGCCTAAGCCTATGGGTGCCCTAGCCTAAGCCTATGGGTGCCCAAGCCCAAGGCCAGGGGAGCCCTAGCCTTAGCCTAAGCTTAGGGGTGTCCATGCCTAAGACTAGGGGAGCCCTAGCCTTAGCCTAAGCCTAGGGGTGCCCTAGCCTAAGGCTAGGGGAGCCCAAGCCTATGCCTAGGGCTGCCATACCTAAGGCTAGGGGAGCCCTAGCCTTAGCCTAAGCCTATGGGTGCCATAGCCTAAGGCTAGGGGAGCCCTAGTCTTAGGCTAGGGGAGCCCTAGCCTTAGCCTAAGCCTAGGGGTGCCCTAACCTAAGCCTAGGGGTGCCCTAACCTAAGCCTAGGGATGCCCTAGCCTAAGCCTAGGGGAGCCCTAGCCATAGCCTAAGACTAAAGGTGCCCTAGCCTAAGGCTAGGGGAGGCCTAGCCTAAGGCTAGGGGAGCCCTAGTCTTAGCCTAAGCCTAGGGGAGCCCTAGCCTAAGGCTAGGGGAGCCCTAGCCTTAGCCTAAACCTAGGGGTGCCCTAACCTAAGCCTAGGGGTGCCCTAACCTAACCTGGGGATGCCCTAGCCTAAGCCTAGGGGAGCCCTAGCCATAGCCTAAGACTAAAGGTGTCCTAGCCTAAGGCTAGGGGAGGCCTAGCCTAAGGCTAGGGGAGCCCTAGCCTTAGCCTAAGCCTAGGGGTGCCCAAGCCTAATGCTAGGAGAGCCCTAGCCTAAGGCTAGGGGAGCCCTAGCCTAATCCTATAGGAGGCCTAGACTTAGCCTAAGCCTAGGGGTGCCCTAGCCTAAGGCTAGGGGAGCGTTTAGCCTTAGCCTAAACCTAGGGGTGCACGAGCCTAAGGCTAGGAGAGCCCTAGCCTTACCCTAAGCCTAGGGGTGCCCTAGACTAAGGCTATGGGAGTCCTAGCCTAAGCCTAGGGGTACCCAAGGCTAAGGCTAGGGGTGCCCTAGCCTAAGGATAGGGGAGCCCTAGCCCAAGGCTAGGGGAGCCCTAGCCTAATGCTACGGGAGCCCTAGCCTTAGCCTAAGCCTAGGGGTGCCCTAGCCTAAGGCTAGGGAAGCCCTAGCCTTAGCCTAAGCCTAGGGGTGCCCAAGCCTAATGCTAGGGGAGCCCAACCTAAGGCTAGGGGAGGCCTAGCCTAATCCTAGAGGAGGCCTAGACTTAGCCTAAGCCTATGGTTGCCCTAGCCTAAGGCTAGGGGAGCCCTAGCCTAATGCTACGGGAGCCCTAGAGGTAGCCTAAGCCTAGGGGTGCCTTAGCCTAAGGTAGGGGTGCCCTAGCCTTAGGCTAGGGGAGCCCTAGCCTAAGGCTAGGGGAGCCCTAGCCTTAGCCTATGCCTAGGTGTGGCCTAGCCTAAGGCTCGGGGAGCCCTAGCCTTAGGCTATGGGAACCCTAGCGTTAGCTTTAGCCTAGGTGTGCTCTAGCCAAGGCTAGGGGATCCCTACCCTAAGGCTAGGGGAGCCCTGGACTAAGTCTAGGGGAGCCCTAGCCTAAGGCTAAGGGTGACCAAGCCTAAGGCTAGGGGAGCACGAGCCTAAGGCTATTGGAGCCCGAGCCTAAGGCAAGGGGTGCCCTAGCCTAAGCCTAGTGGTGCCCTAGCCTAAGGCTAGGAGAGCCCTAGCCTAAGGCTAGGAGAGCCCTAGCCTAAGGCTAGGAGAGCACTAGCTTGGGCTAAGCCTAGGGGTGCCCTAGCCTAAAGCTAGGGGAGTCCTAGCATAAGCCTAGGGGTGCCCTAGCCTAAGGCTAGTGGAGCCCTAGCCTAAGGCTAGGGGAGCCCTAGCCTTAGCCTAAGCCTAAAGGTGCCCTAGCCTAGGGCTAGGGGAGCCGTAGACTTAGCCTAAGGCTAGGGGTGCCCTAGCCTAAGGCTAGGGGAGTCCTAGCCTAAGCCTAGGGGTGCAATAGCCTAAGGCTAGTGGAGCCCTAGCCTAAGGCTAGGGGAGCCCTAGCCTTAGCCTAAGCCTAAAGGTGCCCTAGCCTAGGGCTAGGGGAGCCCTAGCCTTAGCCTAAGCCTAAAGGTGCCCTAGCCTAGGGCTAGGGGAGCCCTAGCCTTAGCCTAGGCCTAGGGGTGCCCTAGCCTAGGGCTCGGGGAGCCCTAGCCTTAGGCTATTGGAACCCTAGCGTTAGTCTTAGTCTAGGGGTGCCCTAGCCAAGGCTAGGGGAGCCCTACCCTAAGGGTACGGGAGCCCTGGACTAGGTCTAGGGGAATCCTAGCCTAAGGCTATGGGTGACCGAGCGTAAGGCTAGGGGAGCACTAGCCTAAGGCTAGGGGAGCCCTAGACTAAGTCTAGGGGAGCCCAATTCTAAGCATAGGTGTGCCTGAGCCTAAGCCTAGGGGTGCCTTAGCCTAAGGCTAGGGGAGCTCTAGAATTAGCCTAAGCCTAGGGGTGACCTACCCTAAGGCTAGGGGAGCCCTAGCAAAGGCTCGGGGAGCCCTAGCTTTAGCCTAAGCCTAGGGGTGCCCGAGCCTAAGCCTAGGGGTGCCCTAGCCTAAGGATAGGGGAGCCCTAGACTAGGGCTAGGGGAGCCCTGGACTAAGCCTAGGGGTGCCCAAGCCTAAGCCTAGGGGTGCCCTAGCCTAAGGCTAGGGTAGCCCTAGAATTAGCCTAAGCCTAGGTGTGACCTACCCTAAGGCTAGGGGAGCCCTAGCCTAAGGCTAGGGGTGCCATAGCCTAAGGCTAGGGGAGCCCTAGCCTTAGCCTTAGCTTAGGGGTGCCCTTGCCTAAGGCTAGGGGACCCATAGCCTAAGGCTTGGGGAGCCCTAGCCTAGGGCTAGGGGAGCCCTAGCCTTAGCCTAAGCCTAGGAGTGCCCTAGCCTTAGCCTAAGCCTAGGGGTGCCCGAGCCTAAGGCTAGGGGAGCCCTAGTCTTAGCCTAAGCCTAGGGGTGCCCGAGCCTAAGGCTATGGGAGTCCTAGCCTAAGCCTAGGGGTGCCGTAGCCTAAGGCTAGGGGAGCCCTAGCCTAAGGCTTGCTGAGCCCTAGGGTTAGCCTAAGCCTAGGGGTGCCCTAGCCTAAGGTTAGGGGAGTCCTAGCATAAGCCTAGGGGTACCCTAGCCTAAGGCTATTGGAGCCCTAGCCTAAGGCTAGGGGAGCCCTAGCCTTAGCCTAAGCCTAAAAGTGCCCTAGACTAGGGCTAGGGGAGCCCTAGCCTTAGCCTAAGCCTAGGGGTGCCCTAGCCTAAGGCTATGGGAACCCTAGCGTTAGATTTAGCCTAGGGGTGCCTTAGCCAAGGTTAGGAGATCCCTACCCTAAGGCTAGGGGATCCCTGGACTAAGTCTAAGGGAGCCATGGCCTAAGGCTATGGGTGACCAAGCCTAAGGCTAGGGGAGCATGAGCCTAAGGCTAGGGAAGCCCGAGCCTAAGGCAAGAAGAGCCCTAGCCTAAGCCTAGTGGTGCCCTAGCCTAAGGCTAGGAGAGCCCTAGCCTAAGGCTAGGAGAGCACTAGCTTGGGCTAAGCCTAGGGGTGCCCTAGCCTAAAGCTAGGGGAGTCCTAGCATAAGCCTAGGGGTGCCCTAGCCTAAGGCTAGTGGAGCCCTAGCCTAAGGCTAGGGGAGCCCTAGCCTTAGCCTAAGCCTAAAGGTGCCCTAGCCTAGGGCTAGGGGAGCCGTAGCCTTAGCCTAAGCCTAGGGGTGCCCTAGCCTAAGGCTAGGGGAGTCCTAGCCTAAGCCTAGGGGTGCCCTAGCCTAAGGCTAGTGGAGCCCTAGCCTAAGGCTAGGGGAGCCCTAGCCTTAGCCTAAGCCTAAAGGTGCCCTAGCCTAGGGCTAGGGGAGCCCTAGCCTTAGCCTAAGCCTAGGGGTGGCCTAGCCTAAGCCCAGGGGTCCCCTAGTCTAAGGCTAGGGGAGCCCTAGCCTAAGGCTAGGCGAGCCCTAGCCTTAGCCTAGGACTAGGGGTGCCCTAGCCTAGGGCTCGGGGAGCCGTAGCCTTAGGCTATGGGAACCCTAGCGTTAGTCTTAGTCTAGGGGTGCCCTAGCCAAGGCTAGGGGAGCCCTACCCTAAGGCTACGGGAGCCCTGGACTAAGTCTAGGGGAGCCCTAGCCTAAGGCTATGGGTGACCGAGCCTAAGGCTAGGGGAGCACTAGCCTAAGGCTAGGGGAGCCCTAGACTAAGTCTAGGGGAGCCCAATTCTAAGCATAGGTGTGCCTGAGCCTAAGCCTAGGGGTGCCCTAGCCTAAGGATAGGGGAGCCCTAGACTAGGGCTAGGGGAGCCCTGGACTAAGCCTAGGGGTGCCCAAGCCTAAGCCTAGGGGTGCCCTAGCCTTAGCCTTAGCTTAGTGGGGCCCGAGCCTAAGGCTATGGGAGTCCTAGCCTAAGCCTAGGGGTGCCGAAGCCTAAGGCTAGGGGAGCCCTAGCCTAAGGCTTGCTGAGCCCTAGGGTTAGCCTAAGCCTAGGGGTGCCCTAGCCTAAGGTTAGGGGAGTCCTAGCATAAGCCTAGGGGTACCCTAGCCTAAGGCTATTGGAGCCCTAGCCTAAGGCTAGGAGAGCCCTAGCCTTAGCCTAAGCCTAAAAGTGCCCTAGACTAAGGCTAGGGGAGCCCTAGCCTTAGCCTAAGCCTAGGGGTGCCCTAGCCTAAGGCTATGGGAACCCTAGCGTTAGCTTTAGCCTAGGGGTGCCTTAGCCAAGGTTAGGAGATCCCTACCCTAAGGCTAGGGGATCCCTGGACAAAGTCTAGGGGAGCCATGGCCTAAGGCTATGGGTGACCAAGCCTAAGGCTAGGGGAGCACGAGCCTAAGGCTAGGGAAGCCCGAGCCTAAGGCAAGGGGAGCCCTAGCCTAAGCCTAGTGGTGCCCTAGCCTAAGGCTAGGAGAGCCCTAGCCTAAGGCTAGGAGAGCCCTAGCCTAAGGATAGGGGAGCCCAAACCTAAGCTTAGGGCTGCCATACCAAAGGCTAGGGGAGCCCTAGACTTAGCCTAAGCCTAATGGTGCCCTAGCCTAAGGTTTGGGAGCACTAGCCTAAGGCTAGAGGAGCCCAAGCCTTAGCCAAATCCTAGGGGTGCCCTAGCCTAAGGCTAGGGGTGCCCTACCCTAAGGATAGGGGAGGCCTAGCCTAAAGCTAAGGGAGCCCTAGCCTAAGCCTAGGGGAGCCCAAGCTTAAGGCTAGGGGAGCCCTAGCCTAAGCCTAGGGGTGCCCTAACCTAAGGCTAGGGAGGTCCTATCCTAAGGCTTGGGGATCCCTAGCCTTAGCCTAAGCCTAGGGGTGCCCTAGCCTAAGGTTGGGGAGCACTAGCCTAAGGCTAGAGGAGCCCAAGCCTTAGCAAAATTCTAGGGGTGCCCTAGCCTAAGGCTAGGGGTGCCCTACCCTAAGGCTAGGGGAGGCCTAGCCTAAAGCTAAGGGAGCCCTAGCCTTAGGCTAGGGGAGCCTTAGCATAAGTCTAAGGGAACTGTAGCCTAAGCCTGATGGGTCCCCTAAACTAAGGCTCAGGGAGTCCTAGCCTAAGCCTATGGGTGCCCTATCCTAAGGCTAGGGGAGCCCTAGCCTTAGTCTAAGCTTAGGGGTGCCCTAGCCTAAGGCTAGGGGAACACTAGCCTAAGGCTAGGGGAGCCCTAGCCTTAGCCTAAGCCTAGGGGTGCCCTAGACTAAGGTTAGGGGTACACTAGCCTAAGGCTAGGAGAGCCATAGCCTAAGGTTCTGGGAGCCCTAGTAAGGCTCAGGGAGCCCTAGCCTTAGCCTAAGCCTATCGGTGCCCTAGCCTAAGGCTATGGGAGCCCTAGCCTAAGGCTCTAGGAGCCCTAACCTAAGGCTAGTGGAGCCCTAGCCTTAGCCTTAGCCTAGGGGTGCCCTAGCCTAAGGCTAGGGGAGCCCTAGCCTAAGTCTCAGGGAGCCCTAGCCTTAGCCTAAGGCTAGGGGAGCACTAGCCTAAGGCTAGGGGAGCCCTAGCCTTAGCCTAAGCCTAGGGGTGACTTAACCTAAGGCTAGGGGAGCCCTAGCCTAAGGTTAGGGGAGCCATAGCCTAAGGCTAGGGGAGCCCTAGCCTTGGCGTAAGCCTAGGGTGCCCTAGCCTACGTCTTGGGGAGCCCTAGCCCAAGGCTAGGGGAGCCCTAGTCTAAGGCTAGGGGAGACTTGCCTAAGGCTAGGTGAGCCCTAGCCTTAGCCTAAGCCTAGGGGTGCCCTATCCTAAGTCTAGAGGAGCCCTAGCCTTAGCCTAAGCCTTGGGGTGCCCTTGCCTAAGGCTAGGGGAGCATTAGCCTAAGGCTAGGGGACCCCTAGCCTTAGCCTAAGCCTAGGGGTGCCCTAGCCTAAGGCTAGGGGAGCCCTAGCCTAAGGTTAGGGGAGCACTAGCCTAAGGCTAGGGGAGCCCTAGCCTTAGCCTAAGCCTAGGGGTGCCCTAGCCTAAGGCTAGGAGAGCCCTAGCCTAAGTCTCAGAGAGCCCTAGCCTTAGCCTAACCTAGGGGAGCCCTAGCCTAAGGCTAGGGGAGCCCAAGCCTTAACCTAAGCCTAGGGGTGCCATAGCCTAAGGCTAGGGGAGCCCTAACCTAAGGCTAGGGGTGCCCTAGCCTTAGCCTAAGCCTAGGGGTGCCCTAGCCTAAGGCTAGGGGAGCCCTAGCCCAAGGCTAGGGGAGCCCTAGCCTAAGGCTAGGGGAGCCTTAGCCTTAGCCTAAGCCTAGGGGTGCCCTATCCTAAGGCTAGAGGAGCCCTAGCCTTAGCCTAAGCCTAGGGGTGCCCTTGCCTAAGGCTAGGGGAGCATTAGCTTAAGGCTAGGGGAGCCCTAGCCTTAGCCTAACCTAGGGGAGCCCTAGCCTAAGGCTAGGGGATCCCTAGCCTTAACCTAAGCCTAGGGGTGCCATAGCCTAAGGCTAGGGGAGCCCTAACCTAAGGCTAGGGGTGCCCTAGCCTTAGCCTAAGCCTAGGGGTGCTCTAGCCTAAGGCTAGGGGAGCCCTAGCCTAAGGCTAGGGGAGCCTTAGCCTAAGGCTAGGGGAGGGGTAGCCTTAGCCTAAGCCTAGGGGTGCCCTAACCTAAGGCTAGAAAAGCCCTAGCCTAAGGCTAGGGTAGCCCTAGCCCAAGGCTAGGGGAGCCCTAGCCTAAGGCTAGAGGAGCCTTAGCCTTAGCCTAAGCCTAGGCGTGCCTAGCCTAAGGCTAGGGGAGCCCTAGCCCAAGGCTAGGGGAGCCCTAGTCTAAGGCTAGGGGAGCCCTACCTTAGCCTAAGCCTAGGGGTGCCTAGCCTAAGGCTAGGGGAGCCCTAGCCAAGGCTAGGGGAGCCCTAGCCTAAGGCTAGGGGAGCCCTAGCCTTAGCCTAAGCCTAGGGGTGCCCTATCCTAAGGCTAGAGGAGCCCTAGCCTTAGCCTAAGCCTAGGGGTGCCCTAGCCTAAGGCTAGGGGAGCCCTAGCCCAAGGCTAGGGGAGCCCTAGCCTAAGGATAGGGGATCCCTAGCCTTAGACTAAGCTTAGGGGTGCCCTAGCCTAAGGCTAGGGGAGCCCTAGCCTAAGGCTAGGGGAGCCCTAGCCTTAGCCTAAGCCTAGGGGTGCCCTAGCCTAAGGCTAGGGGAGCCCTAGCCCAAGGCTAGGAGAGCCCTAGCCTAAGGCTAGGGGAGCCCTAGCCTTAGCCTAAGCCTATGGGTGCCTAGCCTAAGGCTAGGGGAGCACTAGCCTTAGTCTAGGGGAGCCCTAGCCATAGCCTAAGCCTAGGGGTGCCCTAGCCTAAGGTTAGGGGAACACTAGCCTAAGGCTCGGGGAGCCCTAGCCTAAGCCTAGGGGTGCCCTTACCTAACGCTAGGGGAGCACTAGCCTAAGCCTTGGAGTGCCCTAGCCTAAGGCTAGGGGTGCCCTAGTCTAAGGCTATGGGAGCAGTAGCCTAAGGCTAGGGGAGCCCTAGCCTTACCCTAAGCCTAGGGGAGCCCTAGCCTAAGACTAGGGGAGCCCTAGACTAAGGTTAGGGGAGCCCTAGCCTAAGGCTAGGTTTGCCCTTGCCTAAGGTTAGGGGAGCCCTAGCATAAGGCTAGGGCTGCCCTAGCCTAAGGCTAGGGGAGTCCTAGATTTAGCCTAAGCCTACGGGTGCCCTAGAATAAGGTTAGGGGAGCCCTAACCTAAGGGTAGGGGATCCCTAGCCTTAGCCTATGCCTAGGGGTGCCCTAGCCTAAGGCTAGGGGAGCCCTAGCCTTAGCCTAAGCCTAAAAGTGCCCTAGCCTAAGGCTAGGGGAGCGCTAGCCTTAGCCAGAGCCTAGGGGTGCCCTAACCTAAGGCTAGGGGAGCCCTAACCTAAGGCTAGGGAGCCCTAGCCTTAGCCTAAGCCTAGGGGAGCCCTAGCCTAAGGCTAGGGGAGCCCTAGCCTAAGGCTAGGGGAGCCCTAGCCTTAGCCTAAGCCTAGGGGTGCCCTAGCCTAAGGCTAGGGGAGCCCTAGACTTAGCCTAAGCCTAGGGGTGCCCTAGCCTAAGGCGAGGGGACCCCTAGCTTTAGCCTAAGCCTAAAGGTGCCCTAACATAAGGCTAGGGGATCTCTAGCCTTGGCATAAGCCTACGGGTGCCCTAACGTAAGGCTAGTGGAGCCAGAGCCCAAGGCTCGGGGGCCCTAGCCTTAGCCTAAGCCTAAGGTAGCCCTAGCCTAAGGCTAGGGGAGCCCTACCTTAGCCTAAGCCTAGGGGTGCCCTAGCCTAAGGTTAGGGGAGCCCTAGCCCAAGGCTATGGTAGCCCAAGCCTAAGGCTAGGGGAGCCCAAACCTAAGGCTAGGGGAGCCTTAGCCTTAGCCTAAGACTAGGGGTGCCCTAGACTAAGGCTAGGGGAGCACTAGCCTACGGCTAGGGGAACCATAGCCTTAGCCTAAGCCTAGGGGTGCCCTAGCCTAAGGCTAGGGGAGCCCTAGCCTAAGTCTCAGGGAGCCGTAGCCATAGCCTAAGCCTAGGGGAGCCCTAGCCTAAGGGTAGGGGATCCCTAGCCTTAGCCTAAGTCTTGGGGTTCCATAGCCTAAGGCTAGGGGAGCCCTAAACTAAGGATAGGGGTGCCCTAGCCTTAGCCTAAGCCTAGGGGTGCCCAAGTCTAAGGCTACGGGAGCCCTAACCTAAGGCTAGGAAAGCCTTAGCCTAAGGCTAGGGAAGCCCTAGCCTTAGCCAAGGCCTAAAAGTGCCCTAGCCTAAGGCTTGGGGAGCGCTAGCTTTAGCCTAAACCTAGGGGTGCCCTAACCTAAGTCTAGAGAAGACCTAGCCTAAGGCTAGGGGAGCTCTAGCCTAAGGCTAGGGGAGCCCTAGCCTTAGCCTAAGTCTAAGGGTGCCCTAGCCTAAGGCTAGGGGAGCCGTAGCCTAAGGCTAGGGGAGCCTTAGCCTAAGGCTAGGGGAGCTCTAACCTTAGCCTAAGCCTAGGGGTGCCCTAACCTAAGGCTAGAAAAGCCCTAGCCTAAGGCAAGGGGAGCCCTAGCCCAAGGCTAGGGGAGCCCTAGCCCAAGGCTAGGGGAGCCCTAGGCTTAGCCTAAGCCTAGGGGTGCCTAGCCTAAGGCTAGGGGAGCCCTAGCCCAAGGCTAGGGGAGCCCTAGCCTAAGGCTAGGGAAGCCCTAACCTAAGGCTAGGGGAGCCCTAGCCTTATCATAAGCCTAGGGGTGCCCTATCCTATGGCTAGAGGAGCCCTAGACTTAGCCTAAGCCTAGGAGTGCCCTAGCCTAAGGCTAGGGGAGCACTAGCCTGAGGCTATGGGAGCCCTAGCCTAAGGCAAGGGGAGACCTAGCCTTAGCCTAAGCCTAGGGGTGCCCTAGCCTAAGGCTAGGGGAGCCCTAGCCCAAGGCTAGGGGAGCCCTAGCCCAAGGCTAGGGGAGCCCTAGCCTAAGGCTAGGGGAGCCCTAGCCTTAGCCTAAGCCTAGGGGTGCCCTTGCCTAAGACTAGGGGAGCACTAGCCTAAGGCTAGGGAGCTCTAGCCTTAGCCTAAGCCTAGGGGTGCCCTATCCTAAGGCTAGAGGAGCCCTAGCCTTAGCCTAAGCCTAGGGGTGCCCTAGCCTAAGGCTAGGGGAGCACTAGCCTAAGGCTAGGGGAGCCCTAGCCTTAGCCTAACCTAGGGGAGCCCTAGCCTAAGGCTAGAGGAGCCCTAGCCTTAACCTAAGCCTAGGGGTGCCATAGCCTAAGGTTAGGGGAGCCCTAACCTAAGGCTAGGGGTGCCCTAGCCTTAGCCTAAGCCTAGGGGTACCCTAGCCTAAGGCTAGGGGAGCCGTAGCCTAAGGCTAAGGGAGCCTTAGTCTAAGGCTTGGGGAGCCCTAGCCTTAGCCTAAGCCTAGGGGTGCCCTATCCTAAGGCTAGAAAAGCCCTAGCCTAAGGCTAGGGGAGCCCAAGCCCAAGTCTAGGGGAGCCCTAGCCTAAGGCTAGGGGAGCCCTAGCCCAAGTCTAGGGGAGCCCTAGCCTAAGGCTAGGGGAGCCCTAGCCTTAGCCTAAGCCTAGGCGTGCCTAGCCTAAGGCTAGGGGAGCCCTAGCCCAAGGCTAGGGGAGCCCTAGCCTAAGGCTAGGGGAGCCCTAGCCTTAGCCTAAGCCTAGGGGTGCCTAGCCTAAGGCTAGGGGAGCCCTAGCCCAAGGCTAGGGGAGCCCTAGCCTAAGGCTAGGGGAGCCCTAACCTTAGCCTAAGCCAAGGTGTTCCCTAGCCTAAGGCTAGGGGAGCCCTAGCCTAAGGCTAGGGGATCCGCAAATTAAGGCTAGGGGTCCCCTAGTCTAAGGCTTGGGGAACACTAGACTAAGGCTAGGGGAGCCCTAGCCTTAGCCTAATCCTAGGGGAGCCCTAGCCTAAGACTAGGGGAGCACTAGCCTAAGGCTAGGGGAGCCCTAGCCTAAGCTAGGTGTGCCCTAGCCTAAGGTTAGGGGAGCCCTAGCATAAGGCTAGGGGTGCCCTAGCCTAAGGCTAGGGGAGTCCTAGACTTAGCCTAAGCCTACGGGTGCCCTAGCCTAAGGCTAGGGGAGCTCTAACCTAAGGCTAGGGGAGCCCTAGCCTTAGCCTAAGGCTAGGGGTGCCCTAGCCTAAGGCTAGGGGAGTCCTAGCCTTAGCCTAAGCCTTGGGGTTCCATAGCCTAAGGCTAGGGAAGCCCTAACCTAAGGCTAGGGGTGCCCTAGCCTTAGCCTAAGCCTAGGGGCGCCCAAGCCTAAGGCTAGGGGATCCCTAGCCTAAGGCTAGGGGAGCCTTAGCCTAAGGCTAGGGGAGCCCTAGCCTTAGCCTAAGCCTAAAAGTGCCCTAGCCTAAGGCTTGGGGAGCGCTAGCTTTAGCCTAAACCTAGGGGTGCCCTAACCTAAGTCTAGAAAAGACCTAGCCTAAGGCTAGGGGAGCCCTAGCCAAAGGCTAGGGGAGACCTAGCCTTAGCCTAAGCCTAAGGGTGCCCTAGCCTAAGGCTAGGGGAGCCCTAGCCTTAGCCTAAGCCTAGGGGTGCCCAAGCCTAAGGTTAGGGGTACACTAGCCTAAGGCTATGGGAGCCCTAGCCTAAGGCTCGGGGAGCCCTAGCCTTAGTCTAAGCCTAGGTGTGCCCTAGCCTAAGGCTAGGGGAGCCCTAACCTAAGGCTAGGGGAGCACTCGCCTTAGCCTTAGCCTAGGGGTGCCCTAGCCTAAGGTAAGGGGAGCCCTAGCCTAAGTCTCAGGGAGCCCTAGCCTTACCCTAAGCCTAGGGGTGCCCTAGCCTAAGGCTAGGGGAGCACTAGCCTAAGGCTAGGGGAGCCCTAGACTTAGCCTAAGCCTAGGGGTGCACGAGCCTAAGGCTAGGCAGCCCTAGCCTAAGTCTCAGGGAGCCCTAGCCTTAGCCTAAGCCTAGGGGAGCCTTAGCCTAAGGCTAGGGGAGCCCTAGCCTAAGCCTAAGCCTAATAGTGCCCTAGCCTAAGGCTTGTGGAGCGCTAGCCTTAGCCTGAGCCTAGGAGTGCCCTAACCTAAGTCTAGAAAAGCCCTAGCCTAAGGCTAGGGGAGCCCTAGCCTAAGGATAGGGGAGCCCTAGCCTAAGGTTAGGGGAGCCCCAGCCCAAGGCTAGGGGAGCCCTAGCCTAAGGCTAGGGGAGACCTAGCCTTAGCCTAAGCCTAGGGGTGCCCTAGGCTAAGGCTAGGGGAGCACTAGCCTAAGGCTAGGGGAGCCCTAGCCTTAGCCTAAGCCTAGGGGTGCCCTAGCTTAAGGTTAGGGGAACACTACCCTAAGGCTAGGGGAGCCATAGCCTAAGGTTCGGGGAGCTCTAGCCTAAGGCTCGGGGAGCCCTAGTGTAAGCCTAGGGGTGCCATTACCTAACTCGAGTGGAGCGCTAGCCTTAGCCTAAGCCTAGGGGAGCCCTAGCCTAAGCCTAGGGGAGCCGTAGACTAAGGCTCGCGGAGCCCTATCCTAAGGCTAGGGGAAACATAGCCTTAGCCTAAACCTAGGGGTGCCCTAGCCTAAGGCTAGGGGAGTGCTACCCTTAGCCCAAGCCTAGGGGTGCCCTAACCTAAGGCTAGGGGAGCCCTAGCCTAAGGCTAGGGGAGCCCTAGCCTTAGCCTAAGCCTACGGGTGCCCTAGCCTAAGGCTATGGGAGCCCTATCCTAAGGCTTGGGGAGCCCTCGCCTTAGCCGTAGCCTAGGGGTGCCCTAGCCTAAGGAAAGGGGAGCCCTAGCCTAAGTCTCAGGGAGCCCTAGCCTTAGCCTAAGCCTAGGGGTGCCCTAGCCTAAGGCTAGGGGAGCCCTAGCCTAAGGCTAGGGGAGCCCTAGCCTTAGCCTAATCCAAGGGGTGCCCTAGCCTAAGGCTAGGGGAGCCCCAGCCCAAGGTTAGGGGAGCCCTAGCCCAAGGCTAGGGGAGTCCTAGCCTAAGGCTAGGGGAGACCTAGCCTAAGGCTAGGGGAGACCTAGCCTTAGCCTAAGCCTAGGGGTGCCCTAGGCTAAGGCTAGGGGAGCACTAGCCTAAGGCTAGGGGAGCCCTAGTCTTAGCGTAAGCCTAGGGGTGCCCTAGCCTAAGGTTAGGGGAACACTACCGTAAGGCTAGGGGAGCCATAGCCTAAGGTTCGGGGAGCTCTAGCCTAAGGCTCGGGGAGCCCTAGCGTAAGCCTAGGGGAGCCCTAGCCTAAGCCTAGGGGAGCCCTAGACTAAGGCTAGGGGAGCCCTATCCTAAGGCTAGGGGAACCATAGCCTTAGCCTAAACCTAGGGGTGCCCCAGCCTAAGGCTAGGGGAGCCCTAACCTAAGGCTAGGGGAGCCCTAGCCTTAGCCTAAGGCTAGGGGAGCGCTAGCCTTAGCCCAAGCCTAGGGGTGCCCTAACCTAAGGCTAGGGGAGCCCTAGCCTAAGGCTAGGGGAGCCCTAGCCTTAGCCTAAGCCTACGGGTGCCCTAGCCTAACCTAGGGGAGACCTAACCTAAGGCTAGGTCGTCCTAGCCTTAGCCTAAGCCTAGGGGAGCACTAGCCTTAGCCTAAGCCTAAAGGTGCCCTAGCCTAAGGCGAGGGGATCCCTAGCCTTGGCCTAAGCCTAGGGGTGCCCTAACGTAAGGATAGGGGAGCCCTAGCCTAAGGCTAGGGGAGCCCTTTCCTTAACCTAAGCCTAGTGGTGCCCTAGCCTAAGGCTAGGGGAGCCCTATCCTAAGGCTAGGGGAGCCCTAGCCTTAGGCTAGGGGAGCCCTAGCCTTAGCCTCAGCCTTGGGGTGCCCTAGCCTAAGGCTAGGGGAGCCCTAGCCTAAGGCTAGGGGAGCCCCAGCCCAAGGCTAGGGGAGACCTAGCCTTAGCCTAAGCCTAGGGGTGCACTAGGCTAAGGCTAGGGGAGCACTAGCCTAAGGCTAGGGGAGCCCTAGCCTTAGCCTAAGCCTAGGGGTTCCCTAGCTTAAGGTTAGGGTAACACTACCCTAAGGCTAGGGGAGCCATAGCCTAAGGTTCGGGGAGCTCTAGCCTAAGGCTCGGGGAGCCCTAGTGTAAGCCTAGGGGTGCCCTTACCTAACGCTAAGGGAGCGCTAGCCTTAGCCTAAGCCTAGGGGAGCCCTAGCCTAAGCCTAGGGGAGCCCTAGACTAAGGCTAGGGGAGCCCTATCCTAAGGCTAGGGGAACCATAGCCTTTGCCTAAACCTAGGGGTGCCCTAGCCTAAGGCTAGGGGAGCCCTAACCTAAGGCTAGGGGAGCCCTAACCTAAGGCTAGGGAGCCCTAGCCTTAGCCTAAGCCTAGGGGAGCCCTAGCCTTAGCCTAAGCCTATAGGTGCCCTAGCCTAAGGCGAGGGGATCCCTAGCCTTGGCCTAAGCCTAGGGGTGCCCTAACGTAAGGATAGGGGAGCCCTAGCCTAAGGCTAGGGTAGCCCATGCCTTAACCTAAGCCTAGTGGTGCCCTAGCCTAAGGCTAGGGGAGCCCTATCCTAAGGCTAGCCAAGCCTTAGCCTTGGCCTAAGCCTAGGGGTGCCCTAGCCTAAGGCTAGGGGAGGACTAGACTAAGTCTAGGGGAGCCCTAGCCTTAGCCTAAGCCTAGGGGTGCCCTAGCCTAAGGCTAGGGGAGCCCTAGCCTAAGTCTCAGGGAGCCCTAGCCTTAGCCTAAGCCTAGGGGAGCCCTAGCCTAAGGGTAGGGGAGCCCTAGCCTTACCCTAAGCCTTGGGGTTCCATAGCCTAAGGCTAGGGGAGCCCTAACCTAAGGCTAGGGGTGCCCTAGCCTTAGCCTAAGGCTATGGGAGCCCTAGCCTTAGCCTAAGCCTAAAAGTGCCCTAGCCTAAGGCTTGGGTAGCGCTAGCTTTAGCGTAAGCCTAAGGGTGCCTTAACCTAAGTCTAGAAAAGCCCTAGCCTAAGGCTAGGGGAGCACTAGCCTAAGGCTAGGGGAGCCCTAGCCTTAGCTTAAGCCTAGGGGTGCCCTAGCCTAAGGTTAGGGGTACACTAACCTAAGGCTAGGGGAGACATAACCTAAGGTTCTGGGAGCCCTAGTAAGGCTCAGGGAGCCCTAGCCTTAGCCTAAGCCTATCGGTGCCCTAGCCTAAGGCTATGGGAGCCCTAGCCTAAGGCTCGGGGAGCCCTAGCCTTAGCCTAAGCCTAGGGGTGCCCTAACCTAAGGTTAGTGGAACACTAGCCTAAGGAGAGGGGAGCCCTAGCCTAAGCTTAGGGGTGCCCTTACCTAACTCTAGGGGAGCACTAGCCTAAGCCTAGGAGTGCCCTAGCCCAAGGCTAGAGGAGCCCTAGCTTAAGGCTAGGGCTGTCTTAGCCTAAGGCTAGGGGAGCACTAACCAAAGGCTAGGGGAGCCCTAGCCTTAGCCTAAGCCTAGGGGAGCCCTAGTCTAAGGCTAGGGGAGCCCTATCCTAAGGCTTGGGGAGCCCCAGCCCAAGGCTAGGGGAGACCTAGCCTTAGCCTAAGCCTAGGGGTGCCCTTGGCTAAGGCTAGGGGAGCACTAGCCTAAGGCTAGGGGAGCCCTAGCCTTAGCCTAAGCCTAGGGGTGCCCTAGCTTAAGGTTAGGGTTACACTACCCTAAGGCTAGGGGAGCCATAGCCTAAGGTTCGGGGAACTCTAGCCTAAGGCTCGGGGAGCCCTAGTATAAGCCTAGGGGTGCCCTTACCTAACGCTAAGGGAGCGCTAGCCTTAGCCTAAGCCTAGGGGAGCCCTAGCCTAAGCCTAGGGGAGCCCTAGACTAAAGCTAGGGGAGCCCTATCCTAAGGCTAGGGGAACCATAGCCTTAGCCTAAACCTAGGGGTGCCCTAACCTAAGGCTAGAAAAGCCCTAGCCTAAGGCTAGGGGAGCCCTAGCCCAAGGCTAGGGGAGCCCTAGCCTAAGGCTAGGGGAGCCCTAGCCTTAGCCTAAGCCTAGGGGTGCCTAGCCTAAGCCTAGGAAAGCCCTAGCCCAAGTCTAGGGGAGCCCTAGCCTAAGGCTAGGGGAGCCCTAGCTTAAGGATAGGGGAGCCCTAGCCTTAGCCGAAGCCTAGGGGTGCCCTATCCTAAGGCTAGAGGAGCCCTAGCCTTAGCCTAAGCCTAGGGGTGCCATAGCCTAAGGCTAGGGGAGCACTAGCCTAAGGCTAGGGGAGCACTAGCCTAAGGCCAGGGGAGCCCTAGCCTTAGCCTAAGCCTAGGGGTGCCCTAGCCTAAGGCTAGGGGAGCCCTAGCCTAAGTCTCAGGGAGCCCTAGCCTTAGCCTAACCTAGGGGAGCCCTAGCCTAAGGCTAGAGGAGCCCTAGCCTTAACCTAAGCCTAGGGGTGCCATAGCCTAAGGTTAGGGGAGCCCTAACCTAAGGCTAGGGGTGCCCTAGCCTTAGCCTAAGCCTAGGGGTGCCCTAGCCTAAGGCTAGGGGAGCCGTAGCCTAAGGCTAGGGGAGCCTTACCCTAAGGCTAGGGGAGCCCTAGCCTTAGCCTAAGCCTAGTGGTGCCCTATCCTAAGGCTAGAAAAGCCCTAGCCTAAGGCTAGGGGAGCCCTAGCCCAAGGCTAGGGGAGCCCTAGCCTAAGGCTAGGGGAGCCCTAGCCTTAGCCTAAGCCTAGGGGTTCCTTAGCCTAAGGCTAGGGGAGCCCTAGCCTAAGGCTAGGGGAGCCACAAATTAAGGCTAGGGGTGCCCTTGTCTAAGGCTAGGGGAGCACTAGCCTAAGGCTAGGGGAGCCGTAGCCTTAGCCTAAGCCTAGGGGAGCCCTAGCCTAAGACTAGGGGAGCACTAGCCTAAGGCTAGGGGAGCCCTAGCCTAAGGCTAGGTGTGCCCTAGCCTAAGGTTAGGGGAGCCCTAGCATAAGGCTAGGGGTGCCCTAGCCTAAGGCTAGGGGTGCCCTAGCCTAAGGCAGGGGAGTCCTAGACTTAGCCTAAGCCTGCGGGTGCCCTAGCCTAAGGCTAGGGGAGCTCTAACCTAAGGCTAGGGGAGCCCTAGCCTTAGCCTAAGCCTAGGGGTGCCCTAGCCTAAGGCTAGGGGAGCCCTAGCCTTAGCCTAAGCCTTGGGGTTCCATAGCCTAAGGCTAGGGAAGCCCTAACCTAAGGCTTGGGGTGCCCTAGCCTTAGCCTAAGCCTAGGGGCCCCCAAGTCTAAGGCTAGGGGACCCCTAGCCTAAGGCTAGGGGAGCCTTAGCCTAAGGCTAGGGGAGCCCTAGCCTTAGCCTAAGCCTAAAAGTGCCCTAGCCTAAGGCTAGGGGAGCCCTAGCCTTAGCCTAAGCCTAAGGGTGCCCTAGCCTAAGGCTAGGGGAGCCCTAGCCTTAGCCTAAGCCTAGGGGTGCCCTAGCCTAAGGTTAGGGGTACACTAGCCTAAGGCTATGGGAGCCCTAGCCTAAGGCTCGGGGAGCCCTAGCCTTAGTCTAAGCCTAGGTGTGCCCTAGCCTAAGGCTAGGGGAGCCCTAACCTAAGGCTAGGGGAGCCCTCGCCTTAGCCTTAGCCTAGGGGTGCCCTAGCCTAAGGTAAGGGGAGCCCTAGCCTAAGTCTCAGGGAGCCCTAGCCTTAGCCTAAGCCTAGGGGAGCCTTAGCCTAAGGCTAGGGGAGCCCTAGCCTAAGCCTAAGCCTAAAAGTGCCCTAGCCTAAGGCTTGTGGAGCGCTAGCCTTAGCCTAAGCCTAGGAGTGCCCTAACCTAAGTCTAGAAAATCCCTAGCCTAATCCTAGGAGTGCCCTAACCTAAGTCTAGAAAAGCCCTAGCCTAAGGCTAGGGGAGCCCTAGCCTAAAGCTAGGGGAGCCCCAGCCTAAGGCTAGGGGAGCCCCAGCCTAAGGCTAGGGGAGCCCCAGCCCAAGGCTAGGGGAGCCCTAGCCTAAGGCTAGGGGAGACCTAGCCTTAGCCTAAGCCTAGGGGTGGCCTAGGCTAAGGCTAGGGGAGCACTAGCCTAAGGCTAGGGGAGCCCTAGCCTTAGCCTAAGCCTAGGGGTGCCCCAGCTTAAGGTTAGGGGAACACTACCCTAAGGCTAGGGGAGCCATAGCCTAAGGTTCGGGGAGCTCTATCCTAAGGCTCAGGGAGCCCTAGTGTAAGCCTAGGGTTGCCCTTACCTAACGCGAGGGGAGCCCTAGCCTTAGCCTAAGCCAAGCGGTGCCCTAGCCTAAGGCTAGGGGAGCCCCAGCCCAAGGCTAGGGGAGCCCTAGCCTAAGGCTAGGGGAGCCCTAGCCTAAGGCTAGGGGAGACCTAGCCTTAGCCTAAGCTTAGGGGTGCCCTAGCCTAAGGCTAGGGGAGCCCTATCCTAAGGCTAGGGGAGCCCCAGCCCAAGGCTAGGGGAGACCTAGCCTTAGCCTAAGCCTAGGGGTGCCCTTGGCTAAGGCTAGGGGAGCACTAGCCTAAGGTTAGGGGAGCCCTTGCCTTAGCCTAAGCCTAGGGGTGCCTTAGCTTAAGGTTAGGGGAACACTACCCTAAGGCTAGGGGAGCCATAACCTAAGGTTCGGGGAGCTCTAGCCTAAGGCTCGGGGAGCCCTAGTATAAGCCTAGGGGTGCCCTTACCTAACGCTAAGGGAGCGCTAGCCTTAGCCTAAGCCTAGGGGAGCCCTAGCCTAAGCCTAGGGGAGCCCTAGACTAAGGCTAGGGGAGCCCTATCCTAAGGCTAGGGGAACCATAGCCTTAGCCTAAACCTAGGGGTGCCCTAACCTAAGGCTAGAAAAGCCCTAGCCTAAGGCTAGGGGAGCCCTAGCCCAAGGCTACGGGAGCCCTAGCCTAAGGCTAGGGGAGCCCTAGCCTAAGGCTAGGGGAGCCCTAGCCTTAGCCTAAGCCTAGGCGTGCCTAGCCTAAGGCTTGGGGAGCCCTAGCCCAAGGCTAGGGGAGCCCTAGCCTAAGGCTAGGGGAGCCCTAGCCTTAGCCTAAGCCTAGGGGTGCCTAGCCTAAGCCTAGGAGAGCCCTAGTCAAAGTCTAGGGGAGCCCTAGCCTAAAGCTAGGGGAGCCCTAGCTTAAGGCTAGGGGAGCCCTAGCCTTAGCCTAAGCCTAGGGGTGCCCTATCCTAAGGCTAGAGGAGCCCTAGCCTTAGCCTAAGCCTAGGGGTGCCCTAGCCTAAGGCTAGGGGAGCACTAGCCTAAGGCTAGGGGAGCCCTAGCCTAAGGCCAGGGGAGCCCTAGCCTTAGCCTAAGCCTAGGGGTGCCATAACCTAAGCTTAGGGGTGCCATAGCCTAAGCCTAGGGGTGCCCTAGCCTTAGGCTAGTGGAGCCCTAGACTTAGCCTAAGCCTAGGGGTGCCCTAGCCTAAGGTTAGGGGAGCCCTAGCCTTAGCCTAAGCCTAAGGGTGCCTAGCCTAAGGCTAGGGGAGCCCTAGCCCAACGCTAGGGGAGCCCTAGCCTAAGGCTAGGGGAGCCCTTACCTTAGCCTAAGCCTAGGGGTTCCTTAGCCTAAGGCTAGGGGAGCCCTAGCCTAAGGCTAGGGGAGCCCCAAATTAAGGCTAGGGTTGCCCTAGTCTAAGGCTAGGGGAGCACTAACCTAAGGCTAGGGGAGCCCTAGCCTAAGGCTAGGTGTGCCCTAGCCTAAGGTTAGGGGAGCCCCAGCATAAGGCTAGGGGTGCCCTAGCCTAAGGCTAGGGGAGTCCTAGACTTAGCCTAAGCCTACGGGTGCCCTAGCCTAAGGCTAGGGGAGCTCTAACCTAAGGCTAGGGGAGCCCTAGCCTTAGCCTAAGCCTAGGGGTGCCCTAGCCTAAGACTAGGGGAGCCCTAGCCTTAGCCTAAGCCTTGGGGTTCCATAGCCTAAGGCTAGGGAAGCCCTAACCTAAGGCTAGGGGTGCCCTAGCCTTAGCCTAAGCCTAGGGGCGCCCAATTCTAAGGCTAGTGGACCCCTAGCCTAAGGCTAGGGGAGCCTTAGCCTAAGGCTAGGGGAGCCCTAGCCTTAGCCTAAGCCTAAAAGTGCCCTAGCCTAAGGCTTGGGGAGCGCTAGCTTTAGCCTAAACCTAGGGGTGCCCTAACCTAAGTCTAGAAAAGACCTAGCCTAAGGCTCGGGGAGCCCTAGCCAAAGGCTTGGGGAGCCCTAGCCTTAGCCTAAGCCTAAGGGTGCCCTAGCCTAAGTCTAGGGGAGCCCTAGCCTTAGCCTAAGCCTAGGGGTGCCCTAGCCTAAGGTTAGGGTACACTAGCCTAAGGCTATGGGAGCCCTAGCCTAAGGCTCGGGGAGCCCTAGCCTTAGTCTAAGCCTAGGTGTGCCCTAGCCTAAGGCTAGGGGAGCCGTAACCTAAGGCTAGGGGAGCCCTCGCCTTAGCCTTAGCCTAGGGGTGCCCTAGCCTAAGGTAAGGGGAGCCCTAGCCTAAGTCTCAGGGAGCACTAGCCTTAGCCTAAGGGTAGGGGAGCCCTAGCCTAAGGTTAGGGGAGCACTAGCCTAAGGCTAGGGGAACCCTAGCCTTAGCCTAAGCCTAGGGGTCCCCTACCCTAAGGCTAGGGGAGCCCTAGCCTAAGTCTCAGGGAGCCCTAGCCTTAGCCTGAGCCTAGGGGAGCCTTAGCCTAAGGCTAGGGGAGCCCTAGCCTAAGCCTAAGCCTAAAAGTCTCCTAGCCTAAGGCTTGTGGAGCGCTAGCCTTAGCCTAAGCCTAGGAGTGCCCTAACCTAAGTCTAGAAAAGCCCTAGCCTAATCCTAGGAGTGCCCTAACCTAAGTCTAGAAAAGCCCTAGCCTAAGGCTAGGGGAGCCCTAGCCTAAGGCTAGGGGAGCCCTAGCCTAAGGCTAGGGGAGACCTAGCCTTAGCCTAAGCCTAGGGGTGCCCTAGGCTAAGGCTAGGGGAGCACTAGCCTAAGGCTAGGGGAGCCCTAGCCTTAGCCTAAGCCTAGGGGTGCCCCAGCTTAAGGTTAGGGGAACATTACCCCAAGGCTAGGGGAGCCATAGCCTAAGGTTCGGGGAGCTCTAGCCTAAGGCTCGGGGAGCCCTAGTGTAAGCCTAGGGTTGCCCTTACCTAACGCGAGGGGAGCGCTAGCCTTAGCCTAAGCCTAGGGGAGCCCTAGCCTAAGCCTAGGGGAGCCCTAGACTAAGGCTAGGGGAGCCCTATCCTAAGGCTAGGGGAACCATAGCCTTAGCCTAAACCTAGGGGTGCCCTAGCCTAAGGCTAGGGGAGCGCTAACCTAAGGCTAGGGGAGCCCTAGCCTTAGCTTAAGGATAGGGGAGTGCTGCCCTTAGCCCAAGCCTAGGGGTGCCCTAACCTAAGTCTAGGGGAGCCCTAGCCTAAGGCTAGGGGAGCCCTAGCCTTACCCTAAGCCTACGGGTGCCCTAGCCTAAGGCTATGGGAGCCCTATCCTAAGGCTAGGGGAGCCCTCGCCTTAGCCTTAGCTTAGGGGTGCCCTAGCCTAAGGTAAGGGGAGCCCTAGCCTAAGTCTCAGGGAGCCCTAGCCTTAGGCTAAGCCTAGGGGTTCCCTAGCCTAAGGCTAGGGGAGCCCTAGCCTAAGGCTAGGGAAGCCCTAGCCTTAGCCTAAGCCAAGGGGTGCCCTAGCCTAAGGCTAGGGGAGCCCCAGGCCAAGGCTAGGGGAGCCCTAGCCTAAGGCTAGGGGAGCCCTAGCCTAAGGCTAGGGGAGCCCTAGCCTTAGCCTAAGCCTAGGGGTGCCCTAGGCTAAGGCTATGGGAGCACTAGCCTAAGGCTAGCGGAGCCCTAGTCTTAGCCTAAGCCTAGGGGTGCCCTAGCCTAAGGTTAGGGGAACACTACCGTAAGGCTAGGGGAGCCATAGCCTAAGGTTCGGGGAGCTCTAGCCTAAGGTTCGGGGAGCCCTAGCGTAAGCCTAGGGGAGCCCTAGCCTAAGCCTAGGGGAGCCCTAGGCTAAGGCTAGGGGAGCCCTATCCTAAGGCTAGGGGAACCATAGCCTTAGCCTAAACCTAGGGTAGCCCTAGCCTAAGGCTAGGGGAGCCCTAACCTAAGGCTAGGGGAGCCCTAGCCTTAGCCTAAGGCTAGGGGAGCGCTAGCCTTAGCCCAAGCCTAGGGGTGCCCTAACCTAAGGGTAGGGGAGCCCTAGCCTAATGCTAGGGGAGCCCTAGCCTTAGCCTAAGCTTACGGGTGCCCTAGCCTAAGGCTAGGGGAGCCCTAATTTAAGGCTAGGGAGCCCTAGCCTTAGCCTAAGCCTAGGGGAGCCCGAGCCTTAGCCTAAGCCTAAAGGTGCCCTAGCCTAAGGCGAGGGGATCCCTAGCCTTGGCCTAAGCCTAGGGGTGCCCTAACGTAAGGATAGGGGAGCCCTAGCCTAAGGCTAGGGGAGCCCATGCCTTAACCTAAGCCTAGTGGTGCCCTAGCCTAAGGCTAGGGGAGCCCTATCCTAAGGCTAGGGGAGCCCTTGCCTTAGGCTAGGGGAGCCCTAGCCTTAGCCTAAGCCTAGGGGTGCCCTAGCCTAAGGCTAGGGGAGCCCTATCCTAAGGCTTGGGGAGCCCCAGCCCAAGGCTAGGGGAGACCTAGCCTTAGCCTAAGCCTAGGGGTGCCCTTGGCTAAGGCTAGGGGAGCACTAGCCTAAGGCTAGGGGATCCCTAGCCTTAGCCTAAGCCTAGGGGTGCCCTAGCTTAAGATTAGGGTTACACTACCCTAAGGCTAGGGGAGCCATAGCCTAAGGTTCGGGGAGCTCTAGCCTAAGGCTAGGGGAGCCCTAGTATAAGCCTAGGGGTGCCCTTACCTAACGCTAAGGGAGCGCTAGCCTTAGCCTAAGCCTAGGGGAGCCCTAGCCTAAGCCTAGGGGAGCCCTAGACTAAGGCTAGGGGAGCCCTACCCAAAGGCTAGGGAAACCATAGCCTTAGCCTAAACCTAGGGGTGCCCTAACCTAAGGCTAGAAAAGCCCTAGCCTAAGGCTAGGGGAGCCCTAGCCCAAGGCTAGGGGAGCCCTAGCCTAAGGCTAGGGGAGCCCTAGCCTTAGCCTAAGCCTAGGCGTGCCTAGCCTAAGTCTAGGAGAGCCCTAGCCCAAGTCTAGGGGAGCCCTAGCCTAAGGCTAGGCGAGCCCTAGCTTAAGGCTAGGGGAGCCCTAGCCTTAGCCTAAGCCTAGGGGTGCCCTATCCTAAGGCTAGAGGAGCCCTAGCCTTAGCCTAAGCCTAGGGGTGCCCTAGCCTAAGGCTAGGGAAGCACTAGCCTAAGGCTAGGGGAGCCCTAGCCTAAGGCCAGGGGAGCCCTAGCCTTAGCCTAAGCCTAGGGGTGCCCTAGCCTAAGGCTAGGGGAGCCCTAGCCTAAGTCTCAGGGAGCCCTAGCCTTAGCCTAACCTAGGGGAGCCCTAGCCTAAGGCTAGAGGAGCCCTAGCCTTAACCTAAGCCTAGGGGTGCCATAGCCTAAGGTTAGGGGAGCCCTAACCTAAGGCTAGGGGTGCCCTAGCCTTAGCCTAAGCCTAGGGGTGCCCTAGCCTAAGGCTAGGGGAGCTGTAGCCTAAGGCTAGGGGAGACTTAGCCTAAGGCTAGGGGAGTCCTAGCCTTAGCCTAAGCATAGGGGTGCCCTATCCTAATGCTAGAAAAGCCCTAGCCTAAGGCTAGGGGAGCCCTAGCCCAAGGCTAGGGGAGCCCTAGCCTAAGGCTAGGGGAGCCCTAGCCTTAGGCTAAGCCTAGGCGTACCTAGCCGAAGGTTAGGGGAGCCCTAGCCCAAGGCTAGGGGAGCCCTAGCCTAAGGCTAGGGGAGCCCTAGCCTTAGCCTAAGCCTAGGGGTGCCTAGCCTATGGCTAGGGGAGCCCTAGCCCAAGGCTAGGGGAGCCCTAGCCTAAGGCTAGGGGATCCCTTACCTTAGCCTTAGCCTAGGTGTTCCTTAGCCTAAGGCTAGGGGAGCTCTAGCCTAAGGCTAGGGGAGCCCCAAATTAAGGCTATGGGTGCCCTAGTCTAAGGCTAGGGGAGCACTAGCCTAAGGCTAGGGGAGCCCTAGCCTTAGCCTAAGCCTAGGGGAGCCCAAGCCTAAGACTAGGGGAGCACTAGCCTAAGGCTAGGGGAGCCCTAGCCTAAGGCTAGGTGTGCCCTAGCCTAAGGTTAGGGGAGCCCTAGCATAAGGGTAGGGGTGCCCTAGCCTAAGGCTAGGGGAGTCCTAGACTTAGCCTAAGCCTACGGGTGCCCTAGCCTAAGGCTAGGGGAGCTCTAACCTAAGGCTAGGGGAGCCCTAGCCTTAGCCTAAGCCTAGGGGTGCCCTAGCCTAAGGCTAGGGGAGCCCTAGCCTTAGCCTAAGCCTTGGGGTTCCATAGCCTAAGGCTAGGGAAGCCCTAACCTAAGGCTAGGGGTGCCCTAGCCTTAGCCTAAGCCTAGGGGCGACCAAGTCTAAGGCTAGGGGACCCCTAGCCTAAGGCTTGGGGAGCGCTAGCTTTAGCCTAAACCTAGGGGTGCCCTAACCTAAGTCTAGAAAAGACCTAGCCTAAGGCTCAGGGAGCCCTAGCAAAAGGCTAGGGGAGCCCTAGCCTTAGCCTAAGCCTAAGGGTGCCCTAGCCTAAGGCTAGGGGAGCCCTAGCCTTAGCCTAAGCCTAGGGGTGCCCTAGCCTAAGGTTAGGGGTACACTAGCCTAAGTCTATGGGAGCCCTAGCCTAAGGCTCGGGGAGCTCTAGCCTTAGTCTAAGCCTAGGTGTGCCCTAGCCTAAGGCTAGGGGAGCCCTAACCTAAGGCTAGGGGAGCCCTCGCCTTAGCCTTAGCCTAGGGGTGCCCTAGCCTAAGGTAAGGGGAGCCCTAGCCTAAGTCTCAGGGAGCCCTAGCCTTAGCCTAAGCCTAGGGGAGCCTTAGCCTAAGGCTAGGGGAGCCCTAGCCTAAGCCTAAGCCTAAAAGTGCCCTAGCCTAAGGCTTGTGGAGCGCTAGCCTTAGCCTAAGCCTAGGAGTGCCCTAACCTAAGTCTAGAAAAGCCCTAGCCTAATCCTAGGAGTGCCCTAACCTAAGTCTAGAAAAGCCCTAGCCTAAGGGTAGGGGACCCCTAGCCTAAGGCTAGGGGAGCCCTAGCCTAAGGCTAGGAGAGCCTTAGCCTAAGGCTAGGGGAGCCCCACCCCAAGGCTAGAGGAGCCCTAGCCTAAGGCTAGGGGAGACCTAGCCTTAGCCTAAGCCTAGGGGTGTCCTAGGCTAAGGCTAGGGGAGCACTAGCCTAAGGCTAGGGGAGCCCTAGCCTTAGCCTAAGCCTAGAGGTGCCCCAGCTTAAGGTTAGGGGAACACTACCCTAAGGCTAGGGGAGCCATAGCCTAAGGTTCGGGGAGCTCAAGCCTAAGGCTCGGGGAGCCCTAGTGTAAGCCTAGGGTTGCCCTTACCTAACGCGAGGGGAGCGCTAGCCTTAGCCTAAGCCTAGGGGAGCCCTAGCCTAAGCCTAGGGGAGCCCTAGACTAAGGCTAGGGGCGCCCTATCCTAAGGCTAGGGGAACCATAGCCTTAGCCTAAACCTAGGGGTGCCCTAGCCTAAGGCTAGGGGAGCCCTAACCTAAGGCTAGGGGAGCCCTAGCCTTAGCTTAAGGCTAGGGGAGTGCTGCCTTAAGCCCAAGCCTAGGGGTGCCCTAACCTAAGGCTAGGGGAGCCCTAGCCTAAAGCTAGGGGAGCCCTAGCCTTAGCCTAAGCCTACGGGTGCCCTAGCCTAAGGCTAGGGGAGCCCTAACCTAAGGCTAGGGAGCCCTAGCCTTAGCCTAAGCCTAGGGGAGCCCTAGCCTTAGCCTAAGCCTAAAGGTGCCCTAGCCTAAGGCGAGGGGATCCCTAGCCTTGGACTAAGCCTAGGGGTGCCCTAACGTAAGGATAGGGGAGCCATAGCCTAAGGCTAGGGGAGCCCTTTCCTTAACCTAAGCCTAGTGGTGCCCTAGCCTAAGGCTAGGGGAGCCCTATCCTAAGGCTAGGGGAGCCCTAGCCTTAGGCTAGGGGAGCCCTAGACTTAGCCTAAGCCTAGGGGTGCCCTAGCCTAAGGCTAGGGGAGCCCTAGCCTAAGGCTAGGGTAGCCCAGCCCAAGGCTAGGGGAGACCTAGCCTTAGCCTAAGCCTAGCGGTGCCCTAGGCTAAGGCTAGGGGAGCACTAGCCTAAGGCTAGGGAAGCCCTAGCCTTAGCCTAAGCCTAGGAGTGCCCTAGCTTAAGGTTAGGGGAACACTACCCTAAGGCTAGGGGAGCCATAGCCTAAGGTTCGGGGAGCTCTAGCCTAAGGCTCGGGGAGCCCTAGTGTAAGCCTAGGGGTGCCCTTACCTAACGCTAAGGGAGCCCTAGCCTTAGCCTAAGCCTACGGGTGCCCTAGCCTAAGGCTAGGGGAGCCCGAACCTAAGGCTAGGGAGCCCTAGCCTTAGCCTAAGCCTAGGGGAGCCCTAGCCTTAGCCTAAGCCTAGGGGAGCCCTAGCCTAAGGCTAGGGGAGCACTAGCCTAAGGCTAGGGGAACCCTATCCTTAGCCTAAGCCTAGGGGTCCCCTAGCCTAAGGCTAGGGGAGCCCTAGCCTAAGTCTCAGGGAGCCCTAGCCTTTGCCTAAGCCTAGGGGAGCCTTAGCCTAAGGCTAGGGGAGCCCTAGCCTAAGCCTAAGCCTAAAAGTGCCCTAGCCTAAGGCTTGTGGAGCGCTAGCCTTAGCCTAAGCCTAGGAGTGCCCTAACCAAAGTCTAGAAAAGCCCTAGCCTAATCCTAGGAGTGCCCTAACCTAAGTCTAGAAAAGCCCTAGCCTAAGGCTAGGGGAGCCCTAGCCTAAGGCTAGGGGAGCCCTAGCCTAAGGCTAGGGGAGCCCCAGCCCAAGGCTAGGGGAGCCCTAGCCTAAGGCTAGGGGAGACCTAGCCTTAGCCTAAGCCTAGGGGTGCCCTAGGCTAAGGCTAGGGGAGCACTAGCCTAAGGCTAGGGGAGCCCTAGCCTTAGCCTAAGCCTAGGGGTGCCCCAGCTTAAGGTTACGGGAACACTACCCTAAGGCTAGGGGAGCCATAGCCTAAGGTTCGGGGAGCTCTAGCCTAAGGCTCGGGGAGCCCTAGTTTAAGCCTAGGGTTGCCCTTACCTAACGCGAGGGGAGCGCTAGCCTTAGCCTAAGCCTAGGGGAGCCCTAGCCTAAGCCTAGGGGAGCCCTAGACTAAGGCTAGGGGAGCCCTATCCTAAGGCTAGGGGAACCATAGCCTTAGCCTAAACCTAGGGGTGCCTTAGCCTAAGGCTAAGGGAGCCCGAACCTAAGGCTAGGGGAGCCCTAGCCTTAGCCTAAGCCTACGGTTGCCCTAGCCTAAGGCTAGGGGAGCCCGAACCTAAGGCTAGGGAGCCCTAGCCTTAGCCTAAGCCTACGGGTGCCCTAGCCTAAGGCTAGGGGAGCCCTAGCCTAAGTCTCAGGGAGCCCTAGCCTTAGCCTAAGCCTAGGGGAGCCCTAGCCTAAGGCCAGGGGAGCCCTAGCCTTAGCCTAAGCCTAGGGGTGCCCTAGCCTAAGGCTAGGGGAGCCCTAGCCTTAGCCTAACCTAGGGGTGCCCTAGCATAAGGCTAGGGGAGCCCTAGCCTAAGGCTAGGGGAGCCCTAGCCTAAGGCTAGGGGAGCCCTAGCCTTAGCATAAGCCTAGGGGTGCCCTGGCCTAAGGCTAGGGGAGCCCTAGCCCAAGGCTTGGGTAGCTCTAGCCTAAGGCTAGGGGAGCCATAGCCTAAGGCTAGGGGACCCTAGCCGTAGCCTAAACCTAGGGGTGCCCTAGCCTAAGCCTAGGGTTGCCCTAGCCTAAGTCTAGGGGTGCCCTAGCCTAAGGCTAGGGGAGCCCTAGCCTTAGCCTAAGCCTAGGGGTGCCCTAGCCTAAGGCTAGGGGATCTCTAGCCAAGCTAGGGGAGCCCTAGCCTAAGGCTAGGGGAGCCCTAGCCTTAGCCTAAGTCTAGGGGTGCCTAGCCTAAGGCTAGGGGAGCACTAGCCTAAAGCTAGGGGAGCCCTAGCCTTAGCCTAAGCCTAGGGGTGCCCTAGCCTAAGGCTAGAGGAGCCCTAGCCTTAGCAAAAGCCTAGGGGTGCCCTAGCCTAAGGCTAAGGGAGCCCTAGCCTTAGCCTAAGCCTAGGGGTGCCCTAGACTAAGGCTAGGGGAGCCCTAGCCTTAGCCTAAGCCTAGGGGTGCCTAGCCTAAGGCTAGGGGAGCACTAGCCTAAGGCTAGGGGAGCCCTAGCCATAGCCTAAGCCTAGGGGTGCCCTAGCCTAAGGTTAGGGGAACACTAGCCTAAGGCTAGGGGAGCAATAGCCTAAGGTTCGGGGAGCCCTCGCCGAAGGCTCAGGGAGCCCTAGCCTAAGCCTAGGGGTGCCCTTACCTAACGCTATGGGAGCGCTAGCCTAAGCCTTGGAGTACCCTAGCCTAAGGCTAGGGGAGCCCTAGATTAAGGCTAGGGGTGCCCTAGCCTAAGGCTAGGGGAGCCCTAGCCTTAGCCTAAGCCTAGGGTAGCCCTAGCCTAAGACTAGGGGAGCCCTAGCCTAAGGCTAGGGGAGCCCTAGCCTTAGCCTAAACCTAGGTGTGCCCTAGCCGAAGTCTAAGGGAGCCCTAGCCTTAGCCAAAGCCTTGGGGTGCCCTAGGCTAAGCCTACGGGTGCCCTAGCCTAAGGCTAGGGGAGCCCTAACCTAAGGCTAGGGGAGCCCTAGCCTAAGGCTAGGGGAGCCCTAACCTAAGGCTAGGGGAGCCCTAGCCTTAGCCTAAACCTAGGGGTGCCCTAGCCTAAGGCTAGGGGAACCCTAGCCTAAGGCTAGGGGAGCCCAAGCATTAGCCTAAGCCTAGGGGAGCCCTAGTCTAAGGCTAGGGGAGCCCTAGCCTAAGGCTAGGGGAGCCCTAGCCTTAGCCTAAGCCTAAAGGTGCCCTAGTCTAAGCCTAGGGGATCCCTAGCTTTGGCCTAAGCCTAGGGGTGCCCTAACGTAAGGCTAGGGGAGCCCTAGCCTAAGGTTAGGGGAGACCTAGCCTTAGCCTAAGCCTTGGGGTGCCCTAACCAAAGGCTAGGGGAGCCCTAGCCTAAGGTTGGGGGAGCATTAGCCTAAGACTAGGGGAGCCCTAGCCTTAGCCTAAGCCTAGGGGTGCGCTAGCCTAAGGCCAAGGGAGCCCTAGCCCAAGGCTAGGGTAGCTCTAGCTAAGGCTAGGGGAGCCATAGCCTAAGGCTAGGGGAACCCTAGCCTTAGCCTAAGCCTAGGGGTGCCCTAGCCTAAGCTTAGGGGTGCCCTAGCCTAAGGCTAGGGGATCTCTAGCCAAGGCTAGGGGAGCCCTAGCCTAAGGCTAGGGGAGCCCTAGCCTTAGCCTAAGCCTAGGGGTGCCTAGCCTAAGGCTAGGGGAGCACTAGCCTAAAGCTAGGGGAGCCCTAGCCTTAGCCTAAGCCTACGGGTGCCCTAGCCTAAGGCTAGGGGAGCCCTAACCTAAGGCTAGGGAGCCCTAGCCTTAGCCTAAGCCTAGGGGAGCCCTAGCCTTAGCCTAAGCCTAAAGGTGCCCTAGCCTAAGGCGAGGGGATCCCTAGCCTTGGACTAAGCCTAGGGGTGCCCTAACGTAAGGATAGGGGAGCCATAGCCTAAGGCTAGGGGAGCCCTTTCCTTAACCTAAGCCTAGTGGTGCCCTAGCCTAAGGCTAGGGGAGCCCTATCCTAAGGCTAGGGGAGCCCTAGCCTTAGGCTAGGGGAGCCCTAGACTTAGCCTAAGCCTAGGGGTGCCCTAGCCTAAGGCTAGGGGAGCCCTAGCCTAAGGCTAGGGTAGCCCAGCCCAAGGCTAGGGGAGACCTAGCCTTAGCCTAAGCCTAGCGGTGCCCTAGGCTAAGGCTAGGGGAGCACTAGCCTAAGGCTAGGGAAGCCCTAGCCTTAGCCTAAGCCTAGGGGTGCCCTAGCTTAAGGTTAGGGGAACACTACCCTAAGGCTAGGGGAGCCATAGCCTAAGGTTCGGGGAGCTCTAGCCTAAGGCTCGGGGAGCCCTAGTGTAAGCCTAGGGGTGCCCTTACCTAACGCTAAGGGAGCCCTAGCCTTAGCCTAAGCCTACGGGTGCCCTAGCCTAAGGCTAGGGGAGCCCGAACCTAAGGCTAGGGAGCCCTAGCCTTAGCCTAAGCCTAGGGGAGCCCTAGCCTTAGCCTAAGCCTAGGGGAGCCCTAGCCTAAGGCTAGGGGAGCACTAGCCTAAGGCTAGGGGAACCCTATCCTTAGCCTAAGCCTAGGGGTCCCCTAGCCTAAGGCTAGGGGAGCCCTAGCCTAAGTCTCAGGGAGCCCTAGCCTTTGCCTAAGCCTAGGGGAGCCTTAGCCTAAGGCTAGGGGAGCCCTAGCCTAAGCCTAAGCCTAAAAGTGCCCTAGCCTAAGGCTTGTGGAGCGCTAGCCTTAGCCTAAGCCTAGGAGTGCCCTAACCAAAGTCTAGAAAAGCCCTAGCCTAATCCTAGGAGTGCCCTAACCTAAGTCTAGAAAAGCCCTAGCCTAAGGCTAGGGGAGCCCTAGCCTAAGGCTAGGGGAGCCCTAGCCTAAGGCTAGGGGAGCCCCAGCCCAAGGCTAGGGGAGCCCTAGCCTAAGGCTAGGGGAGACCTAGCCTTAGCCTAAGCCTAGGGGTGCCCTAGGCTAAGGCTAGGGGAGCACTAGCCTAAGGCTAGGGGAGCCCTAGCCTTAGCCTAAGCCTAGGGGTGCCCCAGCTTAAGGTTACGGGAACACTACCCTAAGGCTAGGGGAGCCATAGCCTAAGGTTCGGGGAGCTCTAGCCTAAGGCTCGGGGAGCCCTAGTTTAAGCCTAGGGTTGCCCTTACCTAACGCGAGGGGAGCGCTAGCCTTAGCCTAAGCCTAGGGGAGCCCTAGCCTAAGCCTAGGGGAGCCCTAGACTAAGGCTAGGGGAGCCCTATCCTAAGGCTAGGGGAACCATAGCCTTAGCCTAAACCTAGGGGTGCCTTAGCCTAAGGCTAAGGGAGCCCGAACCTAAGGCTAGGGGAGCCCTAGCCTTAGCCTAAGCCTACGGTTGCCCTAGCCTAAGGCTAGGGGAGCCCGAACCTAAGGCTAGGGAGCCCTAGCCTTAGCCTAAGCCTACGGGTGCCCTAGCCTAAGGCTAGGGGAGCCCTAGCCTAAGGCTAGGGGAGCCCTAGCCTAAGTCTCAGGGAGCCCTAGCCTTAGCCTAAGCCTAGGGGAGCCCTAGCCTAAGGCCAGGGGAGCCCTAGCCTTAGCCTAAGCCTAGGGGTGCCCTAGCCTAAGGCTAGGGGAGCCCTAGCCTTAGCCTAACCTAGGGGTGCCCTAGCATAAGGCTAGGGGAGCCCTAGCCTAAGGCTAGGGGAGCCCTAGCCTAAGGCTAGGGGAGCCCTAGCCTTAGCATAAGCCTAGGGGTGCCCTGGCCTAAGGCTAGGGGAGCCCTAGCCCAAGGCTTGGGTAGCTCTAGCCTAAGGCTAGGGGAGCCATAGCCTAAGGCTAGGGGACCCTAGCCGTAGCCTAAACCTAGGGGTGCCCTAGCCTAAGCCTAGGGTTGCCCTAGCCTAAGTCTAGGGGTGCCCTAGCCTAAGGCTAGGGGAGCCCTAGCCTTAGCCTAAGCCTAGGGGTGCCCTAGCCTAAGGCTAGGGGATCTCTAGCCAAGGCTAGGGGAGCCCTAGCCTAAGGCTAGGGGAGCCCTAGCCTTAGCCTAAGTCTAGGGGTGCCTAGCCTAAGGCTAGGGGAGCACTAGCCTAAAGCTAGGGGAGCCCTAGCCTTAGCCTAAGCCTAGGGGTGCCCTAGCCTAAGGCTAGAGGAGCCCTAGCCTTAGCAAAAGCCTAGGGGTGCCCTAGCCTAAGGCTAAGGGAGCCCTAGCCTTAGCCTAAGCCTAGGGGTGCCCTAGACTAAGGCTAGGGGAGCCCTAGCCTTAGCCTAAGCCTAGGGGTGCCTAGCCTAAGGCTAGGGGAGCACTAGCCTAAGGCTAGGGGAGCCCTAGCCATAGCCTAAGCCTAGGGGTGCCCTAGCCTAAGGTTAGGGGAACACTAGCCTAAGGCTAGGGGAGCAATAGCCTAAGGTTCGGGGAGCCCTCGCCGAAGGCTCAGGGAGCCCTAGCCTAAGCCTAGGGGTGCCCTTACCTAACGCTATGGGAGCGCTAGCCTAAGCCTTGGAGTACCCTAGCCTAAGGCTAGGGGAGCCCTAGATTAAGGCTAGGGGTGCCCTAGCCTAAGGCTAGGGGAGCCCTAGCCTTAGCCTAAGCCTAGGGTAGCCCTAGCCTAAGACTAGGGGAGCCCTAGCCTAAGGCTAGGGGAGCCCTAGCCTTAGCCTAAACCTAGGTGTGCCCTAGCCGAAGTCTAAGGGAGCCCTAGCCTTAGCCAAAGCCTTGGGGTGCCTTAGGCTAAGCCTACGGGTGCCCTAGCCTAAGGCTAGGGGAGCCCTAACCTAAGGCTAGGGGAGCCCTAGCCTAAGGCTAGGGGAGCCCTAACCTAAGGCTAGGGGAGCCCTAGCCTTAGCCTAAACCTAGGGGTGCCCTAGCCTAAGGCTAGGGGAACCCTAGCCTAAGGCTAGGGGAGCCCAAGCATTAGCCTAAGCCTAGGGGAGCCCTAGTCTAAGGCTAGGGGAGCCCTAGCCTAAGGCTAGGGGAGCCCTAGCCTTAGCCTAAGCCTAAAGGTGCCCTAGTCTAAGCCTAGGGGATCCCTAGCTTTGGCCTAAGCCTAGGGGTGCCCTAACGTAAGGCTAGGGGAGCCCTAGCCTAAGGTTAGGGGAGACCTAGCCTTAGCCTAAGCCTTGGGGTGCCCTAACCAAAGGCTAGGGGAGCCCTAGCCTAAGGTTGGGGGAGCATTAGCCTAAGACTAGGGGAGCCCTAGCCTTAGCCTAAGCCTTCGGGTGCGCTAGCCTAAGGCCAAGGGAGCCCTAGCCCAAGGCTAGGGTAGCTCTAGCTAAGGCTAGGGGAGCCATAGCCTAAGGCTAGGGGAACCCTAGCCTTAGCTTAAGCCTAGGGTTGCCCTAGCCTAAGCTTAGGGGTGCCCTAGCCTAAGGCTAGGGGATCTCTAGCCAAGGCTAGGGGAGCCCTAGCCTAAGGCTAGGGGAGCCCTAGCCTTAGCCTAAGCCTAGGGGTGCCTAGCCTAAGGCTAGGGGAGCACTAGCCTAAAGCTAGGGGAGCCCTAGCCTTAGCCTAAGCCTACGGGTGCCCTAGCCTAAGGCTAGGGGAGCCCTAACCTAAGGCTAGGGAGCCCTAGCCTTAGCCTAAGCCTAGGGGAGCCCTAGCCTTAGCCTAAGCCTAAAGGTGCCCTAGCCTAAGGCGAGGGGATCCCTAGCCTTGGACTAAGCCTAGGGGTGCCCTAACGTAAGGATAGGGGAGCCATAGCCTAAGGCTAGGGGAGCCCTTTCCTTAACCTAAGCCTAGTGGTGCCCTAGCCTAAGGCTAGGGGAGCCCTATCCTAAGGCTAGGGGAGCCCTAGCCTTAGGCTAGGGGAGCCCTAGACTTAGCCTAAGCCTAGGGGTGCCCTAGCCTAAGGCTAGGGGAGCCCTAGCCTAAGGCTAGGGTAGCCCAGCCCAAGGCTAGGGGAGACCTAGCCTTAGCCTAAGCCTAGCGGTGCCCTAGGCTAAGGCTAGGGGAGCACTAGCCTAAGGCTAGGGAAGCCCTAGCCTTAGCCTAAGCCTAGGGGTGCCCTAGCTTAAGGTTAGGGGAACACTACCCTAAGGCTAGGGGAGCCATAGCCTAAGGTTCGGGGAGCTCTAGCCTAAGGCTCGGGGAGCCCTAGTGTAAGCCTAGGGGTGCCCTTACCTAACGCTAAGGGAGCCCTAGCCTTAGCCTAAGCCTACGGGTGCCCTAGCCTAAGGCTAGGGGAGCCCGAACCTAAGGCTAGGGAGCCCTAGCCTTAGCCTAAGCCTAGGGGAGCCCTAGCCTTAGCCTAAGCCTAGGGGAGCCCTAGCCTAAGGCTAGGGGAGCACTAGCCTAAGGCTAGGGGAACCCTATCCTTAGCCTAAGCCTAGGGGTCCCCTAGCCTAAGGCTAGGGGAGCCCTAGCCTAAGTCTCAGGGAGCCCTAGCCTTTGCCTAAGCCTAGGGGAGCCTTAGCCTAAGGCTAGGGGAGCCCTAGCCTAAGCCTAAGCCTAAAAGTGCCCTAGCCTAAGGCTTGTGGAGCGCTAGCCTTAGCCTAAGCCTAGGAGTGCCCTAACCAAAGTCTAGAAAAGCCCTAGCCTAATCCTAGGAGTGCCCTAACCTAAGTCTAGAAAAGCCCTAGCCTAAGGCTAGGGGAGCCCTAGCCTAAGGCTAGGGGAGCCCTAGCCTAAGGCTAGGGGAGCCCCAGCCCAAGGCTAGGGGAGCCCTAGCCTAAGGCTAGGGGAGACCTAGCCTTAGCCTAAGCCTAGGGGTGCCCTAGGCTAAGGCTAGGGGAGCACTAGCCTAAGGCTAGGGGAGCCCTAGCCTTAGCCTAAGCCTAGGGGTGCCCCAGCTTAAGGTTACGGGAACACTACCCTAAGGCTAGGGGAGCCATAGCCTAAGGTTCGGGGAGCTCTAGCCTAAGGCTCGGGGAGCCCTAGTTTAAGCCTAGGGTTGCCCTTACCTAACGCGAGGGGAGCGCTAGCCTTAGCCTAAGCCTAGGGGAGCCCTAGCCTAAGCCTAGGGGAGCCCTAGACTAAGGCTAGGGGAGCCCTATCCTAAGGCTAGGGGAACCATAGCCTTAGCCTAAACCTAGGGGTGCCTTAGCCTAAGGCTAAGGGAGCCCGAACCTAAGGCTAGGGGAGCCCTAGCCTTAGCCTAAGCCTACGGTTGCCCTAGCCTAAGGCTAGGGGAGCCCGAACCTAAGGCTAGGGAGCCCTAGCCTTAGCCTAAGCCTACGGGTGCCCTAGCCTAAGGCTAGGGGAGCCCTAGCCTAAGTCTCAGGGAGCCCTAGCCTTAGCCTAAGCCTAGGGGAGCCCTAGCCTAAGGCCAGGGGAGCCCTAGCCTTAGCCTAAGCCTAGGGGTGCCCTAGCCTAAGGCTAGGGGAGCCCTAGCCTTAGCCTAACCTAGGGGTGCCCTAGCATAAGGCTAGGGGAGCCCTAGCCTAAGGCTAGGGGAGCCCTAGCCTAAGGCTAGGGGAGCCCTAGCCTTAGCATAAGCCTAGGGGTGCCCTGGCCTAAGGCTAGGGGAGCCCTAGCCCAAGGCTTGGGTAGCTCTAGCCTAAGGCTAGGGGAGCCATAGCCTAAGGCTAGGGGACCCTAGCCGTAGCCTAAACCTAGGGGTGCCCTAGCCTAAGCCTAGGGTTGCCCTAGCCTAAGTCTAGGGGTGCCCTAGCCTAAGGCTAGGGGAGCCCTAGCCTTAGCCTAAGCCTAGGGGTGCCCTAGCCTAAGGCTAGGGGATCTCTAGCCAAGGCTAGGGGAGCCCTAGCCTAAGGCTAGGGGAGCCCTAGCCTTAGCCTAAGTCTAGGGGTGCCTAGCCTAAGGCTAGGGGAGCACTAGCCTAAAGCTAGGGGAGCCCTAGCCTTAGCCTAAGCCTAGGGGTGCCCTAGCCTAAGGCTAGAGGAGCCCTAGCCTTAGCAAAAGCCTAGGGGTGCCCTAGCCTAAGGCTAAGGGAGCCCTAGCCTTAGCCTAAGCCTAGGGGTGCCCTAGACTAAGGCTAGGGGAGCCCTAGCCTTAGCCTAAGCCTAGGGGTGCCTAGCCTAAGGCTAGGGGAGCACTAGCCTAAGGCTAGGGGAGCCCTAGCCATAGCCTAAGCCTAGGGGTGCCCTAGCCTAAGGTTAGGGGAACACTAGCCTAAGGCTAGGGGAGCAATAGCCTAAGGTTCGGGGAGCCCTCGCCGAAGGCTCAGGGAGCCCTAGCCTAAGCCTAGGGGTGCCCTTACCTAACGCTATGGGAGCGCTAGCCTAAGCCTTGGAGTACCCTAGCCTAAGGCTAGGGGAGCCCTAGATTAAGGCTAGGGGTGCCCTAGCCTAAGGCTAGGGGAGCCCTAGCCTTAGCCTAAGCCTAGGGTAGCCCTAGCCTAAGACTAGGGGAGCCCTAGCCTAAGGCTAGGGGAGCCCTAGCCTTAGCCTAAACCTAGGTGTGCCCTAGCCGAAGTCTAAGGGAGCCCTAGCCTTAGCCAAAGCCTTGGGGTGCCCTAGGCTAAGCCTACGGGTGCCCTAGCCTAAGGCTAGGGGAGCCCTAACCTAAGGCTAGGGGAGCCCTAGCCTAAGGCTAGGGGAGCCCTAACCTAAGGCTAGGGGAGCCCTAGCCTTAGCCTAAACCTAGGGGTGCCCTAGCCTAAGGCTAGGGGAACCCTAGCCTAAGGCTAGGGGAGCCCAAGCATTAGCCTAAGCCTAGGGGAGCCCTAGTCTAAGGCTAGGGGAGCCCTAGCCTAAGGCTAGCGGAGCCCTAGCCTTAGCCTAAGCCTAAAGGTGCCCTAGTCTAAGCCTAGGGGATCCCTAGCTTTGGCCTAAGCCTAGGGGTGCCCTAACGTAAGGCTAGGGGAGCCCTAGCCTAAGGTTAGGGGAGACCTAGCCTTAGCCTAAGCCTTGGGGTGCCCTAACCAAAGGCTAGGGGAGCCCTAGCCTAAGGTTGGGGGAGCATTAGCCTAAGACTAGGGGAGCCCTAGCCTTAGCCTAAGCCTAGGGGTGCGCTAGCCTAAGGCCAAGGGAGCCCTAGCCCAAGGCTAGGGTAGCTCTAGCTAAGGCTAGGGGAGCCATAGCCTAAGGCTAGGGGAACCCTAGCCTTAGCCTAAGCCTAGGGGTGCCCTAGCCTAAGCTTAGGGGTGCCCTAGCCTAAGGCTAGGGGATCTCTAGCCAAGGCTAGGGGAGCCCTAGCCTAAGGCTAGGGGAGCCCTAGCCTTAGCCTAAGCCTAGGGGTGCCTAGCCTAAGGCTAGGGGAGCACTAGCCTAAAGCTAGGGGAGCCCTAGCCTTAGCCTAAGCCTACGGGTGCCCTAGCCTAAGGCTAGGGGAGCCCTAACCTAAGGCTAGGGAGCCCTAGCCTTAGCCTAAGTCTAGGGGAGCCCTAGCCTTAGCCTAAGCCTAAAGGTGCCCTAGCCTAAGGCGAGGGGATCCCTAGCCTTGGACTAAGCCTAGGGGTGCCCTAACGTAAGGATAGGGGAGCCATAGCCTAAGGCTAGGGGAGCCCTTTCCTTAACCTAAGCCTAGTGGTGCCCTAGCCTAAGGCTAGGGGAGCCCTATCCTAAGGCTAGGGGAGCCCTAGCCTTAGGCTAGGGGAGCCCTAGACTTAGCCTAAGCCTAGGGGTGCCCTAGCCTAAGGCTAGGGGAGCCCTAGCCTAAGGCTAGGGTAGCCCAGCCCAAGGCTAGGGGAGACCTAGCCTTAGCCTAAGCCTAGCGGTGCCCTAGGCTAAGGCTAGGGGAGCACTAGCCTAAGGCTAGGGAAGCCCTAGCCTTAGCCTAAGCCTAGGGGTGCCCTAGCTTAAGGTTAGGGGAACACTACCCTAAGGCTAGGGGAGCCATAGCCTAAGGTTCGGGGAGCTCTAGCCTAAGGCTCGGGGAGCCCTAGTGTAAGCCTAGGGGTGCCCTTACCTAACGCTAAGGGAGCCCTAGCCTTAGCCTAAGCCTACGGGTGCCCTAGCCTAAGGCTAGGGGAGCCCGAACCTAAGGCTAGGGAGCCCTAGCCTTAGCCTAAGCCTAGGGGAGCCCTAGCCTTAGCCTAAGCCAAGGGGAGCCCTAGCCTAAGGCTAGGGGAGCACTAGCCTAAGGCTAGGGGAACCCTATCCTTAGCCTAAGCCTAGGGGTCCCCTAGCCTAAGGCTAGGGGAGCCCTAGCCTAAGTCTCAGGGAGCCCTAGCCTTTGCCTAAGCCTAGGGGAGCCTTAGCCTAAGGCTAGGGGAGCCCTAGCCTAAGCCTAAGCCTAAAAGTGCCCTAGCCTAAGGCTTGTGGAGCGCTAGCCTTAGCCTAAGCCTAGGAGTGCCCTAACCAAAGTCTAGAAAAGCCCTAGCCTAATCCTAGGAGTGCCCTAACCTAAGTCTAGAAAAGCCCTAGCCTAAGGCTAGGGGAGCCCTAGCCTAAGGCTAGGGGAGCCCTAGCCTAAGGCTAGGGGAGCCCCAGCTCAAGGCTAGGGGAGCCCTAGCCTAAGGCTAGGGGAGACCTAGCCTTAGCCTAAGCCTAGGGGTGCCCTAGGCTAAGGCTAGGGGAGCACTAGCCTAAGGCTAGGGGAGCCCTAGCCTTAGCCTAAGCCTAGGGGTGCCCCAGCTTAAGGTTACGGGAACACTACCCTAAGGCTAGGGGAGCCATAGCCTAAGGTTCGGGGAGCTCTAGCCTAAGGCTCGGGGAGCCCTAGTTTAAGCCTAGGGTTGCCCTTACCTAACGCGAGGGGAGCGCTAGCCTTAGCCTAAGCCTAGGGGAGCCCTAGCCTAAGCCTAGGGGAGCCCTAGACTAAGGCTAGGGGAGCCCTATCCTAAGGCTAGGGGAACCATAGCCTTAGCCTAAACCTAGGGGTGCCTTAGCCTAAGGCTAAGGGAGCCCGAACCTAAGGCTAGGGGAGCCCTAGCCTTAGCCTAAGCCTACGGGTGCCCTAGCCTAAGGCTAGGGGAGCCCGAACCTAAGGCCAGGGAGCCCTAGCCTTAGCCTAAGCCTACGGGTGCCCTAGCCTAAGGCTAGGGGAGCCCTAGCCTAAGTCTCAGGGAGCCCTAGCCTTAGCCTAAGCCTAGGGGAGCCCTAGCCTAAGGCCAGGGGAGCCCTAGCCTTAGCCTAAGCCTAGGGGTGCCCTAGCCTAAGGCTAGGGGAGCCCTAGCCTTAGCCTAACCTAGGGGTGCCCTAGCATAAGACTAGGGGAGCCCTAGCCTAAGGCTAGGGGAGCCCTAGCCTAAGGCTAGGGGAGCCCTAGCCTTAGCATAAGCCTAGGGGTGCCCTGGCCTAAGGCTAGGGGAGCCCTAGCCCAAGGCTTGGGTAGCTCTAGCCTAAGGCTAGGGGAGCCATAGCCTAAGGCTAGGGGACCCTAGCCGTAGCCTAAACCTAGGGGTGCCCTAGCCTAAGCCTAGGGTTGCCCTAGCCTAAGGCTAGGGGAGCACTAGCCTAAGGCTAGGGGAGCCCTAGCCTTAGCCTAAGCCTAGGGGTGCCCTAGCCTAAGGCTAGGGGAGCCCTAGCCTTAGCCTAAGTCTAGGGGTGCCTAGCCTAAGGCTAGGGGAGCACTAGCCTAAAGCTAGGGGAGCCCTAGCCTTAGCCTAAGCCTAGGGGTGCCCAGGCCTAAGGCTAGAGGAGCCCTAGCCTTAGCAAAAGCCTAGGGGTGCCCTAGCCTAAGGCTAGGGGAGCCCAAGCATTAGCCTAAGCCTAGGGGAGCCCTAGTCTAAGGCTAGGGGAGCCCTAGCCTAAGGCTAGGGGAGCCCTAGCCTTAGCCTAAGCCTAAAGGTGCCCTAGTCTAAGCCTAGGGGATCCCTAGCTTTGGCCTAAGCCTAGGGGTGCCCTAACGTAAGGCTAGGGGAGCCCTAGCCTAAGGTTAGGGGAGACCTAGCCTTAGCCTAAGCCTTGGGGTGCCCTAACCAAAGGCTAGGGGAGCCCTAGCCTAAGGTTGGGGGAGCATTAGCCTAAGACTAGGGGAGCCCTAGCCTTAGCCTAAGCCTAGGGGTGCGCTAGCCTAAGGCCAAGGGAGCCCTAGCCCAAGGCTAGGGTAGCTCTAGCTAAGGCTAGGGGAGCCATAGCCTAAGGCTAGGGGAACCCTAGCCTTAGCCTAAGCCTAGGGGTGCCCTAGCCTAAGCTTAGGGGTGCCCTAGCCTAAGGCTAGGGGATCTCTAGCCAAGGCTAGGGGAGCCCTAGCCTAAGGCTAGGGGAGCCCTAGCCTTAGCCTAAGCCTAGGGGTGCCTAGCCTAAGGCTAGGGGAGCACTAGCCTAAAGCTAGGGGAGCCCTAGCCTTAGCCTAAGCCTAGGGGTGCCCTAGCCTAAGGCTAGAGGAGCCCTAGCCTTAGCAAAAGCCTAGGGGTGCCCTAGCCTAAGGCTAAGGGAGCCCTAGCCTTAGCCTAAGCCTAGGGGTGCCCTAGCCTAAGGCTAGGGGAGCCCTAGCCTTAGCCTAAGCCTAGGGGTGCCTAGCCTAAGGCTAGGGGAGCACTAGCCTAAGGCTAGGGGAGCCCTATCCATAGCCTAAGCCTAGGGGTGCCCTAGCCTAAGGTTAGGGGAACACTAGCCTAAGGCTAGGGTTGCAATAGCCTAAGGTTCGGGGAGCCCTCGCCGAAGGCTCAGGGAGCCCTAGCCTAAGCCTAGGGGTGCCCTTACCTAACGCTATGGGAGCGCTAGCCTAAGCCTTGGAGTACCCTAGCCTAAGGCTAGGGGAGCCCTAGATTAAGGCTAGGGGTGCCCTAGCCTAAGGCTAGGGGAGCCCTAGCCTTAGCCTAAGCCTAGGGTAGCCCTAGCCTAAGACTAGGGGAGCCCTAGCCTAAGGCTAGGGGAGCCCTAGCCTTAGCCTAAACCTAGGTGTGCCCTAGCCGAAATCTAAGGGAGCCCTAGCCTTAGCCAAAGCCTTGGGGTGCCCTAGGCTAAGCCTACGGGTGCCCTAGCCTAAGGCTAGGGGAGCCCTAACCTAAGGCTAGGGGAGCCCTAGCCTAAGGCTAGGGGAGCCTTACCTAAGGCTAGGGGAGCCCTAGCCTTAGCCTAAACCTAGGGGTGCCCTAGCCTAAGGCTAGGGGAACCCTAGCCTAAGGCTAGGGGAGCCCAAGCATTAGCCTAAGCCTAGGGGAGCCCTAGTCTAAGGCTAGGGGAGCCCTAGCCTTAGCCTAAGCCTAGGGGTGCCCCAGCTTAAGGTTACGGGAACACTACCCTAAGGCTAGGGGAGCCATAGCCTAAGGTTCGGGGAGCTCTAGCCTAAGGCTCGGGGAGCCCTAGTTTAAGCCTAGGGTTGCCCTTACCTAACGCGAGGGGAGCGCTAGCCTTAGCCTAAGCCTAGGGGAGCCCTAGCCTAAGCCTAGGGGAGCCCTAGACTAAGGCTAGGGGAGCCCTATCCTAAGGCTAGGGGAACCATAGCCTTAGCCTAAACCTAGGGGTGCCTTAGCCTAAGGCTAAGGGAGCCCGAACCTAAGGCTAGGGGAGCCCTAGCCTTAGCCTAAGCCTACGGGTGCCCTAGCCTAAGGCTAGGGGAGCCCGAACCTAAGGCCAGGGAGCCCTAGCCTTAGCCTAAGCCTACGGGTGCCCTAGCCTAAGGCTAGGGGAGCCCTAGCCTAAGTCTCAGGGAGCCCTAGCCTTAGCCTAAGCCTAGGGGAGCCCTAGCCTAAGGCCAGGGGAGCCCTAGCCTTAGCCTAAGCCTAGGGGTGCCCTAGCCTAAGGCTAGGGGAGCCCTAGCCTTAGCCTAACCTAGGGGTGCCCTAGCATAAGACTAGGGGAGCCCTAGCCTAAGGCTAGGGGAGCCCTAGCCTAAGGCTAGGGGAGCCCTAGCCTTAGCATAAGCCTAGGGGTGCCCTGGCCTAAGGCTAGGGGAGCCCTAGCCCAAGGCTTGGGTAGCTCTAGCCTAAGGCTAGGGGAGCCATAGCCTAAGGCTAGGGGACCCTAGCCGTAGCCTAAACCTAGGGGTGCCCTAGCCTAAGCCTAGGGTTGCCCTAGCCTAAGGCTAGGGGAGCACTAGCCTAAGGCTAGGGGAGCCCTAGCCTTAGCCTAAGCCTAGGGGTGCCCTAGCCTAAGGCTAGGGGAGCCCTAGCCTTAGCCTAAGTCTAGGGGTGCCTAGCCTAAGGCTAGGGGAGCACTAGCCTAAAGCTAGGGGAGCCCTAGCCTTAGCCTAAGCCTAGGGGTGCCCAGGCCTAAGGCTAGAGGAGCCCTAGCCTTAGCAAAAGCCTAGGGGTGCCCTAGCCTAAGGCTAGGGGAGCCCAAGCATTAGCCTAAGCCTAGGGGAGCCCTAGTCTAAGGCTAGGGGAGCCCTAGCCTAAGGCTAGGGGAGCCCTAGCCTTAGCCTAAGCCTAAAGGTGCCCTAGTCTAAGCCTAGGGGATCCCTAGCTTTGGCCTAAGCCTAGGGGTGCCCTAACGTAAGGCTAGGGGAGCCCTAGCCTAAGGTTAGGGGAGACCTAGCCTTAGCCTAAGCCTTGGGGTGCCCTAACCAAAGGCTAGGGGAGCCCTAGCCTAAGGTTGGGGGAGCATTAGCCTAAGACTAGGGGAGCCCTAGCCTTAGCCTAAGCCTAGGGGTGCGCTAGCCTAAGGCCAAGGGAGCCCTAGCCCAAGGCTAGGGTAGCTCTAGCTAAGGCTAGGGGAGCCATAGCCTAAGGCTAGGGGAACCCTAGCCTTAGCCTAAGCCTAGGGGTGCCCTAGCCTAAGCTTAGGGGTGCCCTAGCCTAAGGCTAGGGGATCTCTAGCCAAGGCTAGGGGAGCCCTAGCCTAAGGCTAGGGGAGCCCTAGCCTTAGCCTAAGCCTAGGGGTGCCTAGCCTAAGGCTAGGGGAGCACTAGCCTAAAGCTAGGGGAGCCCTAGCCTTAGCCTAAGCCTAGGGGTGCCCTAGCCTAAGGCTAGAGGAGCCCTAGCCTTAGCAAAAGCCTAGGGGTGCCCTAGCCTAAGGCTAAGGGAGCCCTAGCCTTAGCCTAAGCCTAGGGGTGCCCTAGCCTAAGGCTAGGGGAGCCCTAGCCTTAGCCTAAGCCTAGGGGTGCCTAGCCTAAGGCTAGGGGAGCACTAGCCTAAGGCTAGGGGAGCCCTATCCATAGCCTAAGCCTAGGGGTGCCCTAGCCTAAGGTTAGGGGAACACTAGCCTAAGGCTAGGGTTGCAATAGCCTAAGGTTCGGGGAGCCCTCGCCGAAGGCTCAGGGAGCCCTAGCCTAAGCCTAGGGGTGCCCTTACCTAACGCTATGGGAGCGCTAGCCTAAGCCTTGGAGTACCCTAGCCTAAGGCTAGGGGAGCCCTAGATTAAGGCTAGGGGTGCCCTAGCCTAAGGCTAGGGGAGCCCTAGCCTTAGCCTAAGCCTAGGGTAGCCCTAGCCTAAGACTAGGGGAGCCCTAGCCTAAGGCTAGGGGAGCCCTAGCCTTAGCCTAAACCTAGGTGTGCCCTAGCCGAAATCTAAGGGAGCCCTAGCCTTAGCCAAAGCCTTGGGGTGCCCTAGGCTAAGCCTACGGGTGCCCTAGCCTAAGGCTAGGGGAGCCCTAACCTAAGGCTAGGGGAGCCCTAGCCTAAGGCTAGGGGAGCCTTACCTAAGGCTAGGGGAGCCCTAGCCTTAGCCTAAACCTAGGGGTGCCCTAGCCTAAGGCTAGGGGAACCCTAGCCTAAGGCTAGGGGAGCCCAAGCATTAGCCTAAGCCTAGGGGAGCCCTAGTCTAAGGCTAGGGGAGCCCTAGCCTAAGGCTAGGGGAGCCCTAGCCTTAGCCTAAGCCTAAAGGTGCCCTAGTCTAAGCCTAGGGGATCCCTAGCTTTGGCCTAAGCCTAGGGGTGCCCTAACGTAAGGCTAGAGGAGCCCTAGCCTAAGGTTAGGGGAGACCTAGCCTTAGCCTAAGCCTTGGGGTGCCCTAACCAAAGGCTAGGGGAGCCCTAGCCTAAGGTTGGGGGAGCATTAGCCTAAGACTAGGGGAGCCCTAGCCTTAGCCTAAGCCTAGGGGTGCGCTAGCCTAAGGCCAAGGGAGCCCTAGCCCAAGGCTAGGGTAGCTCTAGCTAAGGCTAGGGGAGCCATAGCCTAAGGCTAGGGGAACCCTAGCCTTAGCCTAAGCCTAGGGGTGCCCTAGCCTAAGCTTAGGGGTGCCCTAGCCTAAGGCTAGGGGATCTCTAGCCAAGGCTAGGGGAGCCCTAGCCTAAGGCTAGGGGAGCCCTAGCCTTAGCCTAAGCCTAGGGGTGCCTAGCCTAAGGCTAGGGGAGCACTAGCCTAAAGCTAGGGGAGCCCTAGCCTTAGCCTAAGCCTAGGGGTGCCCTAGCCTAAGGCTAGAGGAGCCCTAGCCTTAGCAAAAGCCTAGGGGTGCCCTAGCCTAAGGCTAAGGGAGCCCTAGCCTTAGCCTAAGCCTAGGGGTGCCCTAGCCTAAGGCTAGGGGAGCCCTAGCCTTAGCCTAAGCCTAGGGGTGCCTAGCCTAAGGCTAGGGGAGCACTAGCCTAAGGCTAGGGGAGCCCTAGCCATAGCCTAAGCCTAGGGGTGCCCTAGCCTAAGGTTAGGGGAACACTAGCCTAAGGCTAGGGTTGCAATAGCCTAAGGTTCGGGGAGCCCTCGCCGAAGGCTCAGGGAGCCCTAGCCTAAGCCTAGGGGTGCCCTTACCTAACGCTATGGGAGCGCTAGCCTAAGCCTTGGAGTACCCTAGCCTAAGGCTAGGGGAGCCCTAGATTAAGGCTAGGGGTGCCCTAGCCTAAGGCTAGGGGAGCCCTAGCCTTAGCCTAAGCCTAGGGTAGCCCTAGCCTAAGACTAGGGGAGCCCTAGCCTAAGGCTAGGGGAGCCCTAGCCTTAGCCTAAACCTAGGTGTGCCCTAGCCGAAATCTAAGGGAGCCCTAGCCTTAGCCAAAGCCTTGGGGTGCCCTAGGCTAAGCCTACGGGTGCCCTAGCCTAAGGCTAGGGGAGCCCTAACCTAAGGCTAGGGGAGCCCTAGCCTAAGGCTAGGGGAGCCTTACCTAAGGCTAGGGGAGCCCTAGCCTTAGCCTAAACCTAGGGGTGCCCTAGCCTAAGGCTAGGGGAACCCTAGCCTAAGGCTAGGGGAGCCCAAGCATTAGCCTAAGCCTAGGGGAGCCCTAGTCTAAGGCTAGGGGAGCCCTAGCCTAAGGCTAGGGGAGCCCTAGCCTTAGCCTAAGCCTAAAGGTGCCCTAGTCTAAGCCTAGGGGATCCCTAGCTTTGGCCTAAGCCTAGGGGTGCCCTAACGTAAGGCTAGGGGAGCCCTAGCCTAAGGTTAGGGGAGACCTAGCCTTAGCCTAAGCCTTGGGGTGCCCTAACCAAAGGCTAGGGGAGCCCTAGCCTAAGGTTGGGGGAGCATTAGCCTAAGACTAGGGGAGCCCTAGCCTTAGCCTAAGCCTAGGGGTGCGCTAGCCTAAGGCCAAGGGAGCCCTAGCCCAAGGCTAGGGTAGCTCTAGCTAAGGCTAGGGGAGCCATAGCCTAAGGCTAGGGGAACCCTAGCCTTAGCCTAAGCCTAGGGGTACCCTAGCCTAAGGCTAGGGGAGCACTAGCCTAAGGCTAGGGGAGCCCTAGCCTTAGCCTAACCATAGGGGTGCACTAGCCTAAGGCTAGGGGAGCCCTAGCCTAAGTCTCAGGGAGGCCTAGCCTTAGCCTAACCTAGGGGAGCCCTAGCCTAAGGCTAGGGGAGCCCTAGCCTTATCCTAAGCCTAGTGGTGCCCTAGCCTAAGGTTAGGCGAACACTCCCCTAAGACTAGGGGAGCCATAGCCTAAGGTTCGGGGAGCTCTAGCCTAAGGCTCGGGGAGCCCTAGCGTAAGCCTAGGGGTGCCCTTACCTAACGCTAGAGGAGCTCTATCCATAGCCTAAGCCTAGGGGAGCCCTAGCCTAAGCCTAGGGGAGCCCTAGACTAAGGTTAGGGGAACCCTATCCTAAGGTTAGGGGAACCATAGCCTTAGCCTAAACCTAGGGGTGCCCTAGCCTAAGGCTAGGGGAGCCATAACCTAAGGCTAGGGGAGCCCTAGCCTTAGCCTAAGGCTAGGGGATCGCTAGCCTTAGCCCAAGCCTAGGGGTGCCCTAACCTAAGGCTAGGGGAGCCCTAGCCTAAGGCTAGGGGAACCCTAGCCTTAGCCTAAGCCTACGGGTGCCCTAGCCTTAGGCTAGGGGAGGTCTAACCTAAGGCTAGGGAGCCCTAGCCTTAGCCTAAGGCTAGGGGAGCCCTAGCCTTAGCCTAAGCCTAAAGGTGCCCTAGCCTAAGGCGAGGAGATCCCTAGCCTTGGCCTAAGCATAGGGCTGCCCTAACGTAAGGATAGGGGAGCCCTAGCCTAAGGCTAGGGGAGCCCTTGCCTTAACTTAAGCCTAGTGGTGCCCTAGCCTAAGGCTAGGGGATCCCTATCCTAAGGCTAGGGGAGCCCTAGCCTTAGGCTAGGGGAGCCCTAGCCTTAGCCTAAGCCTAGAGGTGCCCTAGCCTAAGGCTAGGGGAGCCCCAGCCCAAGGCTAGGGGAGCCCTAGCCTAAGGCTAGGGGAGACCTAGCCTTAGCCTAAGCCTAGGGGTGCCCTAGGCTAAGGCTAGGGGAGCACTAGCCTAAGGCTAGGGGAGCCCTAGCCTTAGCCTAAGCCTAGGGGTGCTCTAGCTTAAGGTTAGGGGAACACTACCCTAAGGCTATGGGAGCTATAGCCTAAGGTTCGGGGAGCTCTAGCCTAAGGCTCGGGGAGCCCTAGTGTAAGCCTAGGGGTGCCCTTACCTAACGCGAGGGGAGCGCTAGCCTTAGCCTAAGCCTAGGGGAGCCCTAGCCTAAGCCTAGGGGAGCCCTAGACTAAGGCTAGGGGAGCCCTATCCTAAGGCTAGGGGAACCATAACCTAAGCCTAAACCTAGGGGTGCCCTAGCCTAAGGCTAGGGGAGCCCTAACCTAAGGCTAGGGGAGCCCTAGCCTTAGCTTAAGGCTAGGGGAGCGCTACCCTTAGCCCAAGCCTAGGGGTGCCCTAACCTAAGGCTAGGGGAGACCTAGCCTAAGGCTAGGGGAGCCGTAGCCTAAGGCTAGGGGAGCCCTAGCCTTAGCCTAAGCCTACGGGTGCCCTAGCCTAAGGCTATGGGAGCCATATCCTAAGGCTAGGGGAGCCCTAGCCTTAGCCTTAGCCTAGGGGTGCCCTTACCTAACGCGAGGGGAGCGCTAGCCTTAGCCTAAGCCTAGGGGAGCCCTAGCCTAAGCCTAGGGGAGCCCTAGACTAAGCCTAGGGGTGCCCTAGCCTAAGGCTAGGGGAGCCCCAGCCCAAGGCTAGGGGAGCCCTAGCCTAAGTCTAGGGGAGACCTAGCCTTAGCCTAAGCCTAGGGGTGCCCTAGGCTAAGGCTAGGGGAGCACTAGCCTAAGGCTAGGGGAGCACTAGCCTAAGGCTAGGGGAGCCCTAGCCTTAGCCTAAGCCTAGGGGTGTCCTAGCCTAAGGTTAGGGGAACACTACCGTAAAGCTAGGGGAGCCATAGCCTAAGGTTCGGGGAGCTCTAGCCTAAGGCTCGGGGAGCCCAAGCGTCGGCCTAGGGGAGCCCTAGCCTAAGCCTAGGGGAGCCCTAGACTAAGGCTAGGGGAGCCCTATCCTAAGGCTAGGGGAACCATAGTCTTAGCCTAAACCTAGGGGTGCCCTAGCCTAAGGCTAGGGGAGCCCTAACCTAAGGCTAGGGGAGCCCTAGCCTTAGACTAAGGCTAGGGGAGCGCTAGCCTTAGCCCAAGCCTAGGGGTGCCCTAACCTAAGGCTAGGGGAGCCCTAGCCTAAGGCTAGGGGAGCCCTAGCCTTAGCCTAAGCCTACGGGTGCCCTAGCCTAAGGCTAGGGGAGCCCTAACCTAAGGCTAGGGAGCCCTAGCCTTAGCCTAAGCCTAGGGGAGCCCTAGCCTTAGCCTAAGCCTAAAGGTGCCCTAGCCTAAGGCGAGGGGATCCCTAGCCTTGGCCTAAGCCTAGGGGTGCCCTAACGTAAGGATAGGGGAGCCCTAGCCTAAGGCTAGGGGAGCCCTTGCCTTAACCTAAGCCTAGTGGTGCCCTAGCCTAAGGCTAGGGGAGCCCTAGCCTAAGGCTAGGGGAGCCCTAGCCTTAGGCTAGGGGAGCCCTAGCCTTAGCCTAAGCCTAGGGGTGCCCTAGCCTAAGGCTAGGGGAGCCCTATCCTAAGGCTAGGGGAGCCCCAACCCAAGGCTAGGGGAGACTTAGCCTTACCCTAAGCCTAGGGGTGCCCTTGGCTAAGGCTAGGGGAGCACTAGCCTAAGGCTAGGGGAGCCCTAGCCTTAGCCTAAGCCTAGGGGTGCCCTTGCTTAAGGTTAGGGTTACACTACCCTAAGGCTAGGGGAGCCATAGCCTAAGGTTCGGGGAGCTCTAGCCTAAGGCTCGGGGAGCCCTAGTATAAGCCTAGGGCTGCCCTTACCTAACACTAAGGGAGCGCTTGCCTTAGCCTAAGCCTAGGGGAGCCCTAGCCTAAGCCTAGGGGAACCATAGCCTTAGCCTAAACCTAGGGGTGCCCTAACCTAAGGCTAGAAAAGCCCTAGCCTAAGGCTAGGGGAGCCCTAGCCCAAGGCTAGGGGAGCCCTAGCCTAAGGCTAGGGGAGCCCTAGCCTTAGCCTAAGCCTAGGCGTGCCTAGCCTAAGGCTAGGGGAGCCCTAGCCCAAGGCTAGGGGAGCCCTAGCCTAAGGCTAGGGGAGCCCTAGCCTTAGCCTAAGCCTAGGGGTGCCCTATCCTAAGGCTAGAGGAGCCCTAGCCTTAGCCTAAGCCTAGGGGTGCCCAAGCCTAAGGCTAGGGGAGCACTAGCCTAAGGCTAGAGGAGCCCTAGCCTAAGGCCAGGGGAGCCCTCGCCTTAGCCTAAGCCTAGGGATGCCCTAGCCTTAGGCTAGGGGAGCCCTAGCCTAAGTCTCAGGGAGCCCTAGCTTTAGCCTAACCTAGGGGAGCCCTAGCCTAAGGCTAGAGGAGCCCTAACCTTAACCTAAGCCTAGGGGTGCCATAGCCTAAGGTTAGGGGAGCCATAACCTAAGGCTAGGGGTGCCCTAGCCTTAGCCTAAGCCTAGGGGTGCCCTAGCCTAAGGCTAGGGGAGCCGTAGCCTAAGGCTAGGGGATCCTTAGCCTAAGGCTAGGGGAACCCTAGCCTTAGCCTAAGCCTAGGCATGCCTAGCCGAAGGTTAGGGGATCCCTAGCCCAAGGCTAGGGGAGCCCTAGCATAAGGCTAGGGGAGCCCTAGGCTTAGCCTAAGCCTAGGGGTGCCTAGCCTAAGGCTAGGGGAGCCCTAGCCCAAGGCTAGGGGAGCCCTAGCCTAAGGCTAGGGGAGCCCTTACCTTAGCCTAAGCCTAGGGGTTCCTTAGCCTAAGGCTAGGGGAGCCCTAGCCTAAGGCTAGGGGAGCCCCAAATTAAGGCTAGGGGTGCCCTAGTCTAAGGCTAGGGGAGCACTAGCCTAAAACTAGGGGAGCCCTAGCCTTAGCCTAAGCCTAGGGGAGCCCTAGCCTAAGACTAGGGGAGCACTAGCCAAAGGCTAGGGGAGCCCTAGCCTAAGGCTAGGTGTGCCCTAGCCTAAGGTTAGGGGAGCCCTAGCATAAGGCTAGGGGTGCCCTAGCCTAAGGCTAGGGGAGTCCTAGACTTAGCCTAAGCCTAGGGGTGCTCTAGCTTAAGGTTAGGGGAACACTACCCTAAGGCTATGGGAGCTATAGCCTAAGGTTCGGGGAGCTCTAGCCTAAGGCTCGGGGAGCCCTAGTGTAAGCCTAGGGGTGCCCTTACCTAACGCGAGGGGAGCGCTAGCCTTAGCCTAAGCCTAGGGGTGCCCTAACCTAAGGCTAGGGGAGACCTAGCCTAAGGCTAGGGGAGCCGTAGCCTAAGGCTAGGGGAGCCCTAGCCTTAGCCTAAGCCTACGGGTGCCCTTACCTAACGCGAGGGGAGCGCTAGCCTTAGCCTAAGCCTAGGGGAGCCCTAGCCTAAGCCTAGGGGAGCCCTAGACTAAGCCTAGGGGTGCCCTAGCCTAAGGCTAGGGGAGCCCCAGCCCAAGGCTAGGGGAGCCCTAGCCTAAGTCTAGGGGAGACCTAGCCTTAGCCTAAGCCTAGGGGTGCCCTAGGCTAAGGCTAGGGGAGCACTAGCCTAAGGCTAGGGGAGCACTAGCCTAAGGCTAGGGGAGCCCTAGCCTTAGCCTAAGCCTAGGGGTGCCCTAGCCTAAGGTTAGGGGAACACTACCGTAAAGCTAGGGGAGCCATAGCCTAAGGTTCGGGGAGCTCTAGCCTGAGGCTCGGGGAGCCCAAGCGTCGGCCTAGGGGAGCCCTAGCCTAAGCCTAGGGGAGCCCTAGACTAAGGCTAGGGGAGCCCTATCCTAAGGCTAGGGGAACCATAGTCTTAGCCTAAACCTAGGGGTGCCCTAGCCTAAACCTAGGGGTGCCCTAGCCTAAGGCTAGGGGAGCCCTAACCTAAGGCTAGGGGAGCCCTAGCCTTAGACTAAGGCTAGGGGAGCGCTAGCCTTAGCCCAAGCTAGGGGTGCCCTAACCTAAGGCTAGGGGAGCCCTAGCCTTAGCCTAAGCCTACGGGTGCCCTAGCCTAAGGCTAGGGGAGCCCTAACCTAAGGCTAGGGAGCCCTAGCCTTAGCCTAAGCCTAGGGGAGCCCTAGCCTTAGCCTAAGCCTAAAGGTGCCCTAGCCTAAGGCGAGGGGATCCCTAGCCTTGGCCTAAGCCTAGGGGTGCCCTAACGTAAGGATAGGGGAGCCCTAGCCTAAGGCTAGGGGAGCCCTTGCCTTAACCTAAGCCTAGTGGTGCCCTAGCCTAAGGCTAGGGGAGCCCTAGCCTAAGGCTAGGGGAGCCCTAGCCTTAGGCTAGGGGAGCCCTAGCCTTAGCCTAAGCCTAGGGGTGCCCTAGCCTAAGGCTAGGGGAGCCCTATCCTAAGGCTAGGGGAGCCCCAGCCCAAGGCTAGGGGAGACTTAGCATTACCCTAAGCCTAGGGGTGCCCTTGGCTAAGGCTAGGGGAGCACTAGCCTAAGGCTAGGGGAGCCCTAGCCTTAGCCTAAGCCTAGGGGTGCCCTTGCTTAAGGTTAGGGTTACACTACCCTAAGGCTAGGGGAGCCATAGCCTAAGGTTCGGGGAGCTCTAGCCTAAGGCTCGGGGAGCCCTAGTATAAGCCTAGGGCTGCCCTTACCTAACACTAAGGGAGCGCTTGCCTTAGCCTAAGCCTAGGGGAGCCCTAGCCTAAGCCTAGGGGAACCATAGCCTTAGCCTAAACCTAGGGGTGCCCTAACCTAAGGCTAGAAAAGCCCTAGCCTAAGGCTAGGGGAGCCCTAGCCCAAGGCTAGGGGAGCCCTAGCCTAAGGCTAGGGGAGCCCTAGCCTTAGCCTAAGCCTAGGCGTGCCTAGCCTAAGGCTAGGGGAGCCCTAGCCCAAGGCTAGGGGAGCCCTAGCCTAAGGCTAGGGGAGCCCTAGCCTTAGCCTAAGCCTAGGGGTGCCCTATCCTAAGGCTAGAGGAGCCCTAGCCTAAGGCTAGGGGAGCCCTAGCCTAAGGCCAGGGGAGCCCTCGCCTTAGCCTAAGCCTAGGGATGCCCTAGCCTTAGGCTAGGGGAGCCCTAGCCTAAGTCTCAGGGAGCCCTAGCTTTAGCCTAACCTAGGGGAGCCCTAGCCTAAGGCTAGAGGAGCCCTAACCTTAACCTAAGCCTAGGGGTGCCATAGCCTAAGGTTAGGGGAGCCATAACCTAAGGCTAGGGGTGCCCTAGCCTTAGCCTAAGCCTAGGGGTGCCCTAGCCTAAGGCTAGGGGAGCCGTAGCCTAAGGCTAGGGGATCCTTAGCCTAAGGCTAGGGGAACCCTAGCCTTAGCCTAAGCCTAGGCATGCCTAGCCGAAGGTTAGGGGATCCCTAGCCCAAGGCTAGGGGAGCCCTAGCATAAGGCTAGGGGAGCCCTAGGCTTAGCCTAAGCCTAGGGGTGCCTAGCCTAAGGCTAGGGGAGCCCTAGCCCAAGGCTAGGGGAGCCCTAGCCTAAGGCTAGGGGAGCCCTTACCTTAGCCTAAGCCTAGGGGTTCCTTAGCCTAAGGCTAGGGGAGCCCTAGCCTAAGGCTAGGGGAGCCCCAAATTAAGGCTAGGGGTGCCCTAGTCTAAGGCTAGGGGAGCACTAGCCTAAAACTAGGGGAGCCCTAGCCTTAGCCTAAGCCTAGGGGAGCCCTAGCCTAAGACTAGGGGAGCACTAGCCAAAGGCTAGGGGAGCCCTAGCCTAAGGCTAGGTGTGCCCTAGCCTAAGGTTAGGGGAGCCCTAGCATAAGGCTAGGGGTGCCCTAGCCTAAGGCTAGGGGAGTCCTAGACTTAGCCTAAGCCTAGGGGTGCTCTAGCTTAAGGTTAGGGGAACACTACCCTAAGGCTATGGGAGCTATAGCCTAAGGTTTGGGGAGCTCTAGCCTAAGGCTCGGGGAGCCCTAGTGTAAGCCTAGGGGTGCCCTTACCTAACGCGAGGGGAGCGCTAGCCTTAGCCTAAGCCTAGGGGAGCCCTAGCCTAAGCCTAGGGGAGCCCTAGACTAAGGCTAGGGGAGCCCTATCCTAAGGCTAGGGGAACCATAACCTAAGCCTAAACCTAGGGGTGCCCTAGCCTAAGGCTAGGGGAGCCCTAACCTAAGGCTAGGGGAGCCCTAGCCTTAGCTTAAGGCTAGGGGAGCGCTACCCTTAGCCCAAGCCTAGGGGTGCCCTAACCTAAGGCTAGGGGAGCCCTAGCCTAAGGCTAGGGGAGCCCTAGCCTAAGGCTAGGGGAGCCCTAGCCTTAGCCTAAGCCTACGGGGGCCCTAGCCTAAGGCTATGGGAGCCATATCCTAAGGCTAGGGGAGCCCTAGCCTTAGCCTTAGCCTAGGGGTGCCCTAGCCTAAGGTAAGGGGAGCCCTAGCCTAAGGCTAAGGGAACCCTAGCCTTAGTCTAAGCCTAGGGGTGCCCTAGCCTAAGGCTAGGGGAGCCCCAGCCCAAGGCTAGGGGAGCCCTAGCCTAAGTCTAGGGGAGACCTAGCCTTAGCCTAAGCCTAGGGGTGCCCTAGGCTAAGGCTAGGGGAGCACTAGCCTAAGGCTAGGGGAGCACTAGCAAAGGCTAGGGGAGCCCTAGCCTTAGCCTAAGCCTAGGGGTGCCCTAGCCTAAGGTTAGGGGAACACTACCGTAAAGCTAGGGGAGCCATAGCCTAAGGTTCGGGGAGCTCTAGCCTAAGGCTCGGGGAGCCCAAGCGTAGGCCTAGGGGAGCCCTAGCCTAAGCCTAGGGGAGCCCTAGACTAAGGCTAGGGGAGCCCTATCCTAAGGCTAGGGGAACCATAGTCTTAGCCTAAACCTAGGGGTGCCCTAGCCTAAGGCTAGGGGAGCCCTAACCTAAGGCTAGGGGAGCCCTAGCCTTAGACTTAGGCTAGGGGAGCGCTAGCCTTAGCCGAAGCCTAGGGGTGCCCTAACCTAAGGCTAGGGGAGCCCTAGCCTAAGGCTAGGGGAGCCCTAGCCTTAGCCTAAGCCTACGGGTGCCCTAGCCTAAGGCTAGGGGAGCCCTAACCTAAGGCTAGGGAGCCCTAGCCTTAGCCTAAGCCTAGGGGAGCCCTAGCCTTAGCCTAAGCCTAAAGGTGCCCTAGCCTAAGGCGAGGGGATCCCTAGCCTTGGCCTAAGCCTAGGGGTGCCCTAACGTAAGGATAGGGGAGCCCTAGCCTAAGGCTAGGGGAGCCCTTGCCTTAACCTAAGCCTAGTGGTGCCCTAGCCTAAGGCTAGGGGAGCCCTAGCCTAAGGCTAGGGGAGCCCTAGCCTTAGGCTAGGGGAGCCCTAGCCTTAGCCTAAGCCTAGGGGTGCCCTAGCCTAAGGCTAGGGGAGCCATATCCTAAGGCTAGGGGAGCCCCAGCCCAAGGCTAGGGGAGACCTAGCCTTACCCTAAGCCTAGGGGTGCCCTTGGCTAAGGCTAGGGGAGCACTAGCCTAAGGCTAGGGGAGCCCTAGCCTTAGCCTAAGCCTAGGGGTGCCCTTGCTTAAGGTTAGGGTTACACTACCCTAAGGCTAGGGGAGCCATAGCCTAAGGTTCGGGGAGCTCTAGCCTAAGGCTCGGGGAGCCCTAGTATAAGCCTAGGGCTGCCCTTACCTAACGCTAAGGGAGCGCTTGCCTTAGCCTAAGCCTAGGGGAGCCCTAGCCTAAGCCTAGGGGAACCATAGCCTTAGCCTAAACCTAGGGGTGCCCTAACCTAAGGATAGAAAAGCCCTAGCCTAAGGCTAGGGGAGCCCTAACCCAAGGCTAGGGGAGCCCTAGCCTAAGGCTAGGGGAGCCCTACCCTTAGCCTAAGCCTAGGCGTGCCTAGCCTAAGGCTAGGGGAGCCCTAGCCCAAGGCTAGGGGAGCCCTAGCCTAAGGCTAGGGGAGCCCTAGCCTTAGCCTAAGCCTAGGGGTGCCCTATCCTAAGGCTAGAGGAGCCCTAGCCTTAGCCTAAGCCTAGGGGTGCCCAAGCCTAAGGCTAGGGGAGCACTAGCCTAAGGCTAGGGGAGCCCTAGCCTAAGGCCAGGGGAGCCCTCGCCTTAGCCTAAGCCTAGGGATGCCCTAGCCTTAGGCTAGGGGAGCCCTAGCCTAAGTCTCAGGGAGCCCTAGCTTTAGCCTAACCTAGGGGAGCCCTAGCCTAAGGCTAGAGGAGCCCTAACCTTAACCTAAGCCTAGGGGTGCCATAGCCTAAGGTTAGGGGAGCCATAACCTAAGGCTAGGGGTGCCCTAGCCTTAGCCTAAGCCTAGGGGTGCCCTAGCCTAAGGCTAGGGGAGCCGTAGCCTAAGGCTAGGGGATCCTTAGCCTAAGGCTAGGGGAACCCTAGCCTTAGCCTAAGCCTAGGCATGCCTAGCCGAAGGTTAGGGGATCCCTAGCCCAAGGCTAGGGGAGCCCTAGCATAAGGCTAGGGGAGCCCTAGGCTTAGCCTAAGCCTAGGGGTGCCTAGCCTAAGGCTAGGGGAGCCCTAGCCCAAGGCTAGGGGAGCCCTAGCCTAAGGCTAGGGGAGCCCTTACCTTAGCCTAAGCCTAGGGGTTCCTTAGCCTAAGGCTAGGGGAGCCCTAGCCTAAGGCTAGGGGAGCCCCAAATTAAGGCTAGGGGTGCCCTAGTCTAAGGCTAGGGGAGCCCTAGCCTTAGGCTAGGGGAGCCCTAGCCTTAGCCTAAGCCTAGAGGTGCCCTGGCCTAAGGCTAGGGGAGCCCCAGCCCAAGGCTAGGGGAGCCCTAGCCTAAGGCTAGGGGAGACCTAGCCTTAGCCTAAGCCTAGGGGTGCCCTAGGCTAAGGCTAGGGGAGCACTAGCCTAAGGCTAGGGGAGCCCTAGCCTTAGCCTAAGCCTAGGGGTGCTCTAGCTTAAGGTTAGGGGAACACTACCCTAAGGCTATGGGAGCTATAGCCTAAGGTTCGGGGAGCTCTAGCCTAAGGCTCGGGGAGCCCTAGTGTAAGCCTAGGGGTGCCCTTACCTAACGCGAGGGGAGCGCTAGCCTTAGACTAAGCCTAGGGGAGCCCTAGCCTAAGCCTACGGGAGCCCTAGACTAAGGCTAGGGGAGCCCTATCCTAAGGCTAGGGGAACCATAACCTAAGCCTAAACCTAGGGGTGCCCTAGCCTAAGGCTAGGGGAGCCCTAACCTAAGGCTAGGGGAGCCCTAGCCTTAGCTTAAGGCTAGGGGAGCGCTACCCTTAGCCCAAGCCTAGGGGTGCCCTAACCTAAGGCTAGGGGAGCCCTAGCCTAAGGCTAGGGGAGCCCTAGCCTAAGGCTAGGGGAGCCCTAGCCTTAGCCTAAGCCTACGGGTGCCCTAGCCTAAGGCTATGGCAGCCATATCCTAAGGCTAGGGGAGCCCTAGCCTTAGCCTTAGCCTAGGGGTGCCCTAGCCTAAGGTAAGGGGAGCCCTAGCCTAAGGCTAAGGGAACCCTAGCCTTAGTCTAAGCCTAGGGGTGCCCTAGCCTAAGGCTAGGGGAGCCCCAGCCCAAGGCTAGGGGAGCCCTAGCCTAAGTCTAGGGGAGACCTAGCCTTAGCCTAAGCCTAGGGGTGCCCTAGGCTAAGGCTAGGGGAGCACTAGCCTAAGGCTAGGGGAGCACTAGCCTACGGCTAGGGGAGCCCTAGCCTTAGCCTAAGCCTAGGGGTGCCCTAGCCTAAGGTTAGGGGAACAGTACCGTAAAGCTAGGGGAGCCATAGCCTAAGGTTCGGGGAGCTCTAGCCTAAGGCTCGGGGAGCCCAAGCGTAGGCCTAGGGGAGCCCTAGCCTAAGCCTAGGGGAGCCCTAGACTAAGGCTAGGGGAGCCCTATCCTAAGGCTAGGGGAACCATAGTCTTAGCCTAAACCTAGGGGTGCCCTAGCCTAAGGCTAGGGGAGCCCTAACCTAAGGCTAGGGGAGCCCTAGCCTTAGACTAAGGCTAGGGGAGCGCTAGCCTTAGCCCAAGCCTAGGGGTGCCCTAACCTAAGGCTAGGGGAGCCCTAGCCTAAGGCTAGGGGAGCCCTAGCCTTAGCCTAAGCCTACGGGTGCCCTAGCCTAAGGCTAGGGGAGCCCTAACCTAAGGCTAGGGAGCCCTAGCCTTAGCCTAAGCCTAGGGGAGCCCTAGCCTTAGCCTAAGCCTAAAGGTGCCCTAGCCTAAGGCGAGGGGATCCCTAGCCTTGGCCTAAGCCTAGGGGTGCCCTAACGTAAGGATAGGGGAGCCCTAGCCTAAGGCTAGGGGAGCCCTTGCCTTAACCTAAGCCTAGTGGTGCCCTAGCCTAAGGCTAGGGGAGCCCTAGCCTAAGGCTAGGGGAGCTCTAGCCTTAGGCTAGGGGAGCCCTAGCCTTAGCCTAAGCCTAGGGGTGCCCTAGCCTAAGGCTAGGGGAGCCCTATCCTAAGGCTAGGGGAGCCCCAGGCCAAGGCTAGGGGAGACCTAGCCTTACCCTAAGCCTAGGGGTGCCCTTGGCTAAGGCTAGGGGAGCACTAGCCTAAGGCTAGGGGAGCCCTAGCCTTAGCCTAAGCCTAGGGGTGCCCTTGCTTAAGGTTAGGGTTACACTACCCTAAGGCTAGGGGAGCCATAGCCTAAGGTTCGGGGAGCTCTAGCCTAAGGCTCGGGGAGCCCTAGTATAAGCCTAGGGCTGCCCTTACCTAACGCTAAGGGAGCGCTTGCCTTAGCCTAAGCCTAGGGGAGCCCTAGCCTAAGCCTAGGGGAACCATAGCCTTAGCCTAAACCTAGGGGTGCCCTAACCTAAGGCTAGAAAAGCCCTAGCCTAAGGCTAGGGGAGCCCTAGCCCAAGGCTAGGGGAGCCCTAGCCTAAGGCTAGGGGAGCCCTAGCCTAAGGCTAGGGGAGCCCTAGCCTTAGCCTAAGCCTAGGCGTGCCTAGCCTAAGGCTAGGGGAGCCCTAGCCCAAGGCTAGGGGAGCCCTAGCCTAAGGCTAGGGGAGCCCTAGCCTTAGCCTAAGCCTAGGGGTGCCCTATCCTAAGGCTAGAGGAGCCCTAGCCTTAGCCTAAGCCTAGGGGTGCCCAAGCCTAAGGCTAGGGGAGCACTAGCCTAAGGCTAGGGGAGCCCTAGCCTAAGGCCAGGGGAGCCCTCGCCTTAGCCTAAGCCTAGGGATGCCCTAGCCTTAGGCTAGGGGAGCCCTAGCCTAAGTCTCAGGGAGCCCTAGCCTTAGCCTAACCTAGGGGAGCCCTAGCCTAAGGCTAGAGGAGCCCTAACCTTAACCTAAGCCTAGGGGTGCCATAGCCTAAGGTTAGGGGAGCCATAACCTAAGGCTAGGGGTGCCCTAGCCTTAGCCTAAGCCTAGGGGTGCCTTAGCCTAAGGCTAGGGGAGCCGTAGCCTAAGGCTAGGGGATCCTTAGCCTAAGGCTAGGGGAACCCTAGCCTTAGCCTAAGCCTAGGCATGCCTAGCCGAAGGTTAGGGGATCCCTAGCCCAAGGCTAGGGGAGCCCTAGCATAAGGCTAGGGGAGCCCTAGGCTTAGCCTAAGCCTAGGGGTGCCTAGCCTAAGGCTAGGGGAGCCCTAGCCCAAGGCTAGGGGAGCCCTAGCCTAAGGCTAGGGGAGCCCTTACCTTAGCCTAAGCCTAGGGGTTCCTTAGCCTAAGGCTAGGGGAGCCCTAGCCTAAGGTTAGGGAAGCCCCAAATTAAGGCTAGGGGTGCCCTAGTCTAAGGCTAGGGGAGCACTAGCCTAAAACTAGGGGAGCCATAGCCTTAGCCTAAGCCTAGGGGAGCCCTAGCCTAAGACTAGGGGAGCACTAGCCTAAGGCTAGGGGAGCCCTAGCCTAAGGCTAGGTGTGCCCTAGCCTAAGGTTAGGGGAGCCCTAGCATAAGACTAGGGGTGCCCTAGCCTAAGGCTAGGGGAGTCCTAGACTTAGCCTAAGCCTACGGGTGCCCTAGCCTAAGCCTAGGGGTGCCCTAGCCTAAGGCTAGGGGAGCCCTAGCCTTAGCCTAAGCCTTGGGGTTCCATAGCCTAAGGCTAGGGAAGCCCTAACCTAAGGCTAGTGGTGCCCTAGCCTTAGCCTAAGCCTAGGGGTGCCCAAGTCTAAGGCTAGGGTAGCCCTAGACTTAGCCTAAGCCTAGGGGTGCCCTAGCCTAAGGCTTGGGGAGCGCTAGCTTTAGCCTAAACCTAGGGGTGCCCTAACCTAAGTCTAGAAAAAGCCTAGCCCAAGGCTCGGGGAGCCCAAGCCAAAGGCTTGGGGAGCCCTAGCCTTAGCCTAAGCCTAAGGGTGCCCTAGCCTAAGGCTAGGGGAGCCCTAGCCTTAGCCTAAGCCTAGGGGTGCCCTAGCCTAAGGTTAGGGGTACACTAGCCTAAGGCTATGGGAGCCCCAGATTAAGGCTCGGGGAGCCCTAGCCTTAGTCTAAGCCTAGGTGTGCCCTAGCCTAAGGCTAGGGGAGCCCTAACCTAAGGCTAGGGGAGCCCTCGCCTTAGCCTTAGCCTAGGGGTGCCCTAGCCTAAGGTAAGGGGAGCCCTAGCCTAAGACTCAGGGAGCCCTAGCCTTAGCCTAAGCCTAGGGGAGCCCTAGCCTAAGGCTAGGGGAGCACTAGCCTAAGGCTAGGGGAACCCTAGCCTTAGCCTAAGCCTAGGGGTCCCGTACCCTAAGGCTAGGGGAGCCCTAGCCTAAGTCTCAGGGAGCCCTAGCCTTAGCCTAAGCCTAGGGGAGCCTTAGCCTAAGGCTAGGGGAGCCCTAGCCTAAGCCTAAGCCTAAAAGTCTCCTAGCCTAAGGCTTGTGGAGCGCTAGCCTTAGCCTAAGCCTAGGAGTGCCCTAACCTAAGTCTAGAAAAGCCCTAGCCTAATCCTAGGAGTGCCCTAACCTAAGTCTAGAAGAGCCCTAGGCTAAGGCTAGGGGAGCCCTAGCCTAAGGCTAGTGGAGACCTACCCTTAGCCTAAGCCTAGGGGAGCCCCACCTTAAGGTTAGGGGAACACTACCCTAAGGCTAGGGGAGCCATAGCCTAAGGTTCGGGGAGCTCTAGCCTAAGGCTCGGGGAGCCCTAGTGTAAGCCTAGGGTTGCCCTTACCTAACGCGAGGGGAGCGCTAGCCTTAGCCTAAGCCTAGGGGAGCCCTAGCCTAAGCCTAGGGGAGACCTAGACTAGGGCTAGGGGAGCCCTATCCTAAGGCTAGGGGAAACATAGCCTTAGCCTAAACCTAGGGGTGCCCTAGCCTAAGGCTAGGGGAGCCCTAACCTAAGGCTAGGGGAGCCCTAGCCTTAGCTTAAGGCTAGGGGAGTGCTGCCCTTAGCCCAAGCCTAGGGGTGCCCTAACCTAAGGCTAGGGGAGCCCTAGCCTAAGGCTAGGGGAGCCCTAGCCTTAGCCTAAGCCTACGGGTGCCTAAGCCTAAGGCTATGGAAGCCCTATCCTAAGGCTAGGGGAGCCCTCGCCTTAGCTTTAGCCTAGGGGTGCCCTAGCCTAAGGTAAGGGGAGCCCTAGCCTAAGTCTCAGGGAGCCCTAGCCTTAGGCTATGCCTATGGGTGCCCTAGCCTAAGGCTAGGGGAGCCCTAGCCTAAGGCTAGGGGAGCCCTAGCCTTAGCCTAAGCCAAGGGGTCCCCTAGCCTAAGGCTAGGGGAGCCCCAGCCCAAGGCTAGGGGAGCCCTAGCCTAAGGCTAGGGGAGCCCTAGCCTAAGGCTAGGGGAGACCTAGCCTTAGCCTAAGCCTAGGGGTGCCCTAGGCTAAGGCTAGGGGAGCACTAGCCTAAGGCTAGGGGAGCCCTAGTCTTAGCTTAAGCCTAGGGGTGCCCTAGCCTAAGGTTAGGGTAACACTACCCTTAGGCTAGGGGAGCCATAGCCTAAGGTTCGGGGAGCTTTAGCCTAAGGCTCGGGGAGCCCTAGCGTAAGCCTAGGGGAGCCCTAGCCTAAGCCTAGGGGAGCCCTAGACTAAGGCTAGGGGAGCCCTATCCTAAGGCTAGGGGAACCATAGCCTTAGCCTAAACTTAGGGGTGCCCTAGCCTAAGGCTAGGGGAGCCCTAACCTAAGGCTAGGGGAGCCCTAGCCTTATCCTAAGGCTAGGGGAGCGCTAGCCTTAGCCCAAGCCTAGGGGTGCCCTAACCTAAGGCTAGGGGAGCCCTAGCCTAAGGCTAGGGGAGCCATAGCCTTAGCCTAAGCCTACGGGTGCCCTAGCCTAAGGCTAGGGGAGCCCTAACCTAAGGCTAGGGGAGCCCTAGCCCAAGGCTGGGGGAGCCCTAGACTAAGGCTAGGGGAGCCCTAGCCTTAGCCTAAGCCTAGGCGTGCCTAGCCTAAGGCTAGGGGAGCCCTAGCCCAAGGCTAGGGGAGCCCTAGCCTAAGGCTAGGGGAGCCCTAGCCTTAGCCTAAGCCTAGGGGTGCCTAGCCTAAGCCTAGGAGAGCCCTAGCCCAAGTCAAGGGGAGCCCTAGCCTAAGACTAGGGGAGCCCTAGCTTAAGGCTAGGGGAGCCCTAGCCTTAGCCTAAGCCTAGGGGTGCCCTATCCTAAGGCTAGAGGAGCTCTAGCCTTAGCCTAAGCCTAGGGGTGCCCTAGCATAAGGCTAGGGGAGCACTAGCCTAAGGCTAGCGGAGCCCTAGCCTAAGGCCAGGGGAGCCCTAGCCTTAGCCTAAGCCTAGGGGTGCCCTAGCCTAAGGCTAGGGGAGCCCTAGCCTAAGTCTCAAGGAGCCCTAGCCTTAGCCTAACCTAGGGGAGCCCTAGCCTAAGGCTAGAGGAGCCCTAGCCTTAACCTAAGCCTAGGGGTGCCATAGCCTAAGGTTAGGGGAGCCCTAACCTAAGGCTAGGGGTGCCCTAGCCTTAGCCTAAGCCTAGGGGTGCCCTAGCCTAAGGCTAGGGGAGCCGTAGCCTAAGGCTAGGGGAGCCTTAGCCTAAGGCTAAGGGAGCCCTAGCCTTAGCCTAAGCCTAGGGGTGCCCTATCCTAAGGCTAGAAAAGCCCTAGCCTAAGGCTAGGGGAGCCCTAGCCCAAGGCTAGGGGAGCCCTAGCCTAAGGCTAGGGGAGCCCTAGCCTTAGCCTAAGCCTAGGCGTGCCTAGCCGAATGTTAGGGGAGCCCTAGCCCAAGGCTAGAGGAGCCCTAGCCTAAGTCTAGGGGAGCCCTAGCCTTAGCCTAAGCCTAGGGGTGCCTAGCCTACGGCTAGGGGAGCCCTAGCCCAAGGATAGGGGAGCCCTAGCCTAAGGCTAGGGGATACCTTACCTTAGCCTAAGCCTACGGGTGCCCTAGCCTAAGGCTAGGGGAGCTCTAACCTGAGGCTAGGGGAACCCTAGCCTTAGCCTAAGCCTAGGGGTGCCCTGGCCTAAGGCTAGGGGAGCCCTAGCCTTAGCCTAAGCCTTGGGGTTCCATAGCCTAAGGCTAGGGAAGCCCTAACCTAAGGCTAGGGGTGCCCTAGCCTTAGCCTAAGCCTCGGGGCGCCCAAGTCTAAGGCAAGGGGACCCCTAGCCTAAGGCTAGGGGAGCCTTAGCCTAAGGCTAGGGGAGCCCTAGCCTTAGCCTAAGCCTAAAAGTGCCCTAGCCTAAGGCTTGGGGAGCGCTAGCTTTAGCGTAAACCTAGGGGTGCCCTAACCTAAGTCTAGAAAAGACCTAGCCTAAGGCTCGGGGAGCCCTAGCCAAAGGCTAGGGGAGCCCTAGCCTTAGCCTAAGCCTAAGGGTGCCCTAGCCTAAGGCTAGGGGAGCCCTAGCCTTAGCCTAAGCCTAGGGGAGCCCTAGCCTAAGGTTAGGGTTACACTAGCCTAAGGCTATGGGAGCCCTAGCCTAAGGCTCGGGGAGCCCTAGCCTTAGTCTAAGCCTAGGTGTGCCCTAGCCTAAGGCTAGGGGAGCCCTAACCTAAGGCTAGGGGAGCCCTCGCCTTAGCCTTAGCCTAGGGGTGCCCTAGCCTAAGGTAAGGGGAGCCCTAGCCTAAGTCTCAGGGAGCCCTAGCCTTAGCCTAAGCCTAGGGGAGCCCTAGCCTAAGGCTAGGGGAGCACTAGCCTAAGGCTAGGGGAACCCTAGCCTTAGCCTAAGCCTAGGAGTCCCCTATCCTAAGGCTAGGGAAGCCCTAGCCTAAGTCTCAGGGAGCCCTAGCCTTAGCCTAAGCCTAGGGGAGCCTTAGCCTAAGGCTAGGGGAGCCCTAGCCTAAGCCTAAGCCTAAAAGTGTCCTAGCCTAAGGCTTGTGGAGCGCTAGCCTTTGCCTAAGCCTAGGAGTGCCCTAACCTAAGTCTAGAAAAGCCCTAGCCTAATCCTAGGAGTGCCCTAACCTAAGTCTAGAAAAGCCCTAGCCTAACTAGGGGAGCCCTAGCCTAAGGCTAGGGGAGCCCTAGCCCAAGGCTAGGGGAGCCCTAACCTAAGGCTAGGGGAGACCTAGCCTTAGCCTAAGCCTAGGGGTGCCCTAGGCTAAGGCTAGGGGAGCCCTAGCCTTAGCCTAAGCCTACGGGTGCCCTAGCCTAAGGCTAGGGGAGCCCTAACCTAAGGCTAGGGAGCCCTAGCCTTAGCTTAAGGCTAGGGGAGCGCTAGCCTTAGCCCAAGTCTAGGGGTGCCCTAACCTAAGGCTAGGGGACCCCTAGCCTAAGGCTAGGGGAGCCATAGCCTTAGCCTAAGCCTACGGGTGCCCTAGCCTAAGGCTAGGGAGCCCTAGCCTTAGCCTAAGCCTAGGGGAGCCCTAGCCTTAGCCTAAGCCTAAAGGTGCCTTAGCCTAAGGCGAGGGGATCCCTAGCCTTGGCCTAAGCCTAGGGGTGCCCTAACGTAAGGATAGGGGAGCCCTAGCCTAAGGCTAGGGGAGCCCTTGCCTTAACCTAAGCCTAGTGGTGCCCTAGCCTAAGGCTAGGGGAGCCCTATCCTAAGGCTAGGGGAGCCCTAGCCTTAGGCTACGGGAGCCCTGCCTTAGCCTAAGCCTAGGGGTGCCCTAGCCTAAGGCTAGGGGAGCCCTATCCTAAGGCTAGGGGAGCCCAACCCAAGGCTAGGGGAGACCTAGCCTTAGCCTAAGCCTAGGGGTGCCCTTGGCTAAGGCTAGGGGAGCACTAGCCTAAGGCTAGGGGAGCCCTAGCCTTAGCCTAAGCCTAGGGGTGCCCTAGCTTAAGGTTAGGGTTACACTACCCTAAGGCTAGGGGAGCCATAGCCTAAGGTTCGGGGAGCTCTAGCCTAAGGCACGGGGAGCCCTAGTATAAGCCTAGGGGAGCCCTTACCTAACGCTAAGGGAGCGCTAGCCTTAGCCTAAGCCTAGGGGAGCCCTAGCCTAAGCCTCGGGGAGCCCTAGACTAAGGCTAGGGGAGCCCTATCCTAAGGCTAGGGGAACCATAGCCTTAGCCTAAACCTAGGGGTGCCCTAGCCTAAGGCTAGGGGAGCCCTAACCTAAGGCTAGGGGAGCCCTAGCCTTAGCCTAAGGCTAGGGGAGCGCTAGCCTTAGCCCAAGCCTAGGGGTGCCCTAACTTAAGGCTAGGGGAGCCCTAGCCTAAGGCTAGGGGAGCCCTAGCTTTAGCCTAAGCCTACGGGTGCCCTAACCTAAGGCTAGGGGAGCCTTAGCCTAAGCCGAGGGAGCCCTAGCCTTAGCCTAAGCCTAGTGGTGCCCTAGCTTAAGGCTAGGGGAGCCCTATCCTAAGGCTAGCGGAGCCCTAGCCTTAGGCTAGGGGAGCCCTAGCCTTAGCATAAGCCCAGGGGTGCCCTAGCCTAAGGCTAGGGGAGGACTAGACTAAGGCTAGGGGAGCCCTAGCCTTAGCCTAAGCCTAGGGGTGCCCTAGCCTAAGGCTAGGGGAGCCCTAGCCTAAGTCTCAGGGAGCCCTAGCCTTAGCCTAAGCCTAGGGGAGCCCTAGCCTAAGGGTAGGGGAGACCTAGCCTTAGCCTAAGCCTTGGCGTTCCATAGCCTAAGGCTAGGGGAGCCCTAACCTAAGGCTAGGGGTGCCCTAGCCTTAGCCTAAGCTTAGGGGTGCCCTAACCTAAGGCTAGGGGAGCCCTAGCCTAAGGCTAGGGGAGCCTTAGCCTAAGGCTATGGGAGCCCTAGCCTTAGCCTAAGCCTAAAAGTGCCCTAGCCTAAGGCTTGGGGAGCGCTAGCTTTAGCGTAAGCCTAAGGGTGCCCTAACCTAAGTCTAGAAAAGCCCTAGCCTAAGGCTAGGGGAGCCCTAGCCTAAGGCTAGGGGAGCACTAGCTTAAGGCTAGGGGAGCCCTAGCCTTAGCCTAAGCCTAGGGGTGCCCTAGCCTAAGGTTAGGGGTACACTAACCTAAGGCTAGGGGAGCCATACCCTCAGGTTCGGGGAGCCCAGTAAGGCTCAGGGAGCCCTAGTCTTAGCCTAAGCCTATCGGTGCCCTAGCCTAAGGCTATGGGAGCCCTAGCCTAAGGCTTGGGGAGCCCTAGCCTTAGCCTAAGCCTAGGGGTGCCCTACCCTAAGGTTAGTGGAACACTAGCCTAAGGCTAGGGGAGCCAAAGCCTAAGGTTCGGGGAGCCCTAGCCTAAGGCTCGGGGAGCCCTAGCCTAAGCTTAGGGGTGCCCTTACCTAACGCTAGGGGAGCACTAGCCTAAGCCTAAGCCTAGGGGAGCCCTAGTCTAAGGCTAGGGGAGCCCTAGCCTAAAGCTAGGGGAGCCCTAGCCTTAGCCTAAGACTAAAGGTGCCCTAGCCTAAGCCTAGGGGATCCCTAGCTTTGGCCTAAGCCTAGGGGTGCCCTAACGTAAGGCTAGGGGAACCCTAGCCTTAGCCTAAGCCTTGGGGTGCCCTAATCTAAGGCTATGGGAGCCCCAGCCTAAGGTTAGGGGAACATTAGCCTAAGACTAGGGAAGCCCTAGCCTAAGGGTAGGGGAGCCCTAGCCTTAGCCTAAGCCTAGGGGTGCCCTAGCCTAAGGTTAGGAGAACACTAGCCTAAGGCTAGGGGAGCAATAGCCTAAGGTTCGGGGAGCCCTCGCCGAAGGCTCGGGGAGCCCTAGCCTAAGCCTAGGGGTGCCCTTACCTAACGCTAGGGGAGCGCTAGCCTACACCTTGGAGTGCCCTAGCCTAAGGCTAGGGGAGCCCTAGATTAAGGCTAGGGCTGCCCTAGCCTAAGGCTAGGGGAGCCCTAGCCTTAGCCTAAGCCTAGGGGAGCCCTAGCCTAAGACTAGGGGAGCCCTAGCCTAAGGCTAGGGGAGCCCTAGCCTTAGCCTAAGCCTAGGGCTGCCCTAGCCTAAGGTTAGGGGAACACTACCGTAAGGATAAGGGAGCCATAGCCTAAGGTTCGGGGAGCTCTAGCCTAAGGCTCGGGGAGCCCTAGCGTAATCCTAGGGGAGCCCTAGCCTAAGCCTAGGGGAGCCCTAGACTAAGGCTAGGGGAGCCCTATCCTAAGGCTAGGGGAACCATAGCCTTAGCCTAAACCTAGGGGTGCCCTAGCCTAAGGCTAAGGGAACCCTAACCTAAGGCTAGGGGAGCCCTAGCCTTAGCCTAATGCTAGGGGAGCGCTAGCCTTAGCCCAAGCCTAGGGGTGCCCTAACCTAAGGCTAGGGGGCCCTAGCCTAAGGCTAGGGGAGCCCTAGCCTTAGCCTAAGCCTACGGGTGCCCAAGCCTAAGGCTAGGGGAGCCCTAACCTAAGGCTAGGGAGCCCTAGCCTTAGCCTAAGCCTAGGGGAGCCCTAGCCTTAGCCTAAGCCTAAAGGTGCCCTAGCCTAAGGCGAGGGGATCCCTAGCCTTGGCCTAAGCCTAGGGGTGCCCTAAGGTAAGGATAGGGGAGCCCTAGCCTAAGGCTAGGGGAGCCCATGCCTTAACCTAAGCCTAGTGGTGCCCTAGCCTAAGGCTAGGGGAGCCCTATCCTAAGGCTAGCGGAGCCCTAGCCTTAGGCTAGGGGAGCCCTAGCCTTAGCCTAAGCCCAGGGGTGCCCTAGCCTAAGGCTAGGGGAGGAGTAGACTAAGGCTAGGGGAGCCCTAGCCTTAGCCTAAGCCTAGGGGTGCCCTAGCCTAAGGCTAGGGGAGCCCTAGCATAAGTCTCAAGGAGCCCTAGCCTTAGCCTAAGCCTAGGGGAGCCCTAGCCTAAGGGTAGGGGAGCCCTAGCCTTAGCCTAAGCCTTGGGGTTCCATAGCCTAAGGCTAGGGGAGCCCTAACCTAAGGCTAGGGGTGCCCTAGCCTTAGCCTAAGCTTAGGGGTGCCCTAACCTAAGGCTAGGGGAGCCCTAGCCAAAGGCTAGGAGAGCCTTAGCCTAAGCCTAAAAGTGCCCTAGCCTTAGCCTAAGCCTAAAAGTGCCCTAGCCTAAGGCTTGGGGTACACTAACCTAAGGCTAGGGGAGCCATACCCTCAGGTTCGGGGAGCCCAGTAAGGCTCAGGGAGCCCTAGTCTTAGCCTAAGCCTATCGGTGCCCTAGCCTAAGGCTATGGGAGCCCTAGCCTAAGGCTTGGGGAGCCCTAGCCTTAGACTAAGCCTAGGGGTGCCCTACCTTAAGGTTAGTGGAACACTAGCCTAAGGCTAGGGGAGCCAAAGCCTAAGGTTCGGGGAGCCCTAGCTTAAGGCTCGGGGAGCCCTAGCCTAAGCTTAGGGGTGCCCTTACCTAACGCTAGGGGAGCACTAGCCTAAGCCTAGGAGTGCCCTAGCCCAAGGCTAGAGGAGCCCTAGCTTAAGGCTAGGGGTGTCTTAGCCTAAGGCTAGGGGAGCACTGACCAAGGCTAGGGGAGCCCTAGCCTTAGCCTAAGCCTAGGGGAGCCCTAGTCTAAGGCTAGGGGAGCCCTAGCCTAAAGCTAGGGGAGCCCTAGCCTTAGCCTAAGCCTAAAGGTGCCCTAGCCTAAGCCTAGGGGATCCCTAGCCTTAGCCTAAGCCTTGGGGTGCCCTAATCTAAGGCTATGGGAGCCCTAGCCTAAGGTTAGGGGAACATTAGCCTAAGACTAGGGAAGCCCTAGCCTAAGGGTAGGGGAGCCCTAGCCTTAGCCTAAGCCTAGGGGTGCCCTAGCCTAAGGTTAGGAGAACACTAGCCTAAGGCTAGGGGAGCAATAGCCTAAGGTTCGGGGAGCCCTCGCGGAAGGCTCGGGGAGCCCTAGCCTCAGCCTAGGGGTGCCCTTACCTAAGGCTAGGGGAGCGCTAGCCTAAGCCTTGGAGTGCCCTAGCCTAAGGCTAGGGGAGCCCTAGATTAAGGCTAGGGCTGCCCTAGCCTAAGGCTAGGGGAGCCCTAGCCTTAGCCTAAGCCTAGGGGAGCCCTAGCCTAAGACTAGGGGAGCCCTAGCCTAAGGCTAGGGGAGCCCTAGCCTTAGCCTAAGCCTAGGGCTGCCCTAGCCTAAGGTTAGGGGAACACTACCGTAAGGATAGGGGAGCCATAGCCTAAGGTTCGGGGAGCTCTAGCCTAAGGCTCGGGGAGCCCTAGCGTAATCCTAGGGGAGCCCTAGCCTAAGCCTAGGGGAGCCCTAGACTAAGGCTAGGGGAGCCCTATCCTAAGGCTAGGGGAACCATAGCCTTAGCCTAAACCTAGGGGTGCCCTAGCCTAAGGCTAAGGGAACCCTAACCTAAGGCTAGGGGAGCCCTAGCCTTAGCCTAATGCTAGGGGAGCGCTAGCCTTAGCCCAAGCCTAGGGGTGCCCTAACCTAAGGCTAGGGGGCCCTAGCCTAAGGCTGGGGAGCCCTAGCCTTAGCCTAAGCCTACGGGTGCCCTAGCCTAAGGCTAGGGGAGCCCTAACCTAAGGCTAGGGAGCCCTAGCCTTAGCCTAAGCCTAGGGGAGCCCTAGCCTTAGCCTAAGCCTAAAGGTGCCCTAGCCTAAGGCGAGGGGATCCCTAGCCTTGGCCTAAGCCTAGGGGTGCCCTAAGGTAAGGATAGGGGAGCCCTAGCCTAAGGCTAGGGGAGCCCATGCCTTAACCTAAGCCTAGTGGTGCCCTAGCCTAAGGCTAGGGGAGCCCAATCCTAAGGCTAGCGCAGCCCTAGCCTTAGGCTAGGGGAGCCCTAGCCTTAGCCTAAGCCCAGGGGTGCCCTAGCCTAAGGCTAGGGGAGGAGTAGACTAAGGCTAGGGGAGCCCTAGCCTTAGCCTAAGCCTAGGGGTGCCCTAGCCTAAGGCTAGGGGAGCCCTAGCATAAGTCTCAGGGAGCCCTAGCCTTAGCCTAAGCCTAGGGGAGCCCTAGCCTAAGGGTAGGGGAGCCCTAGCCTTAGCCTAAGCCTTGGGGTTCCATAGCCTAAGGCTAGGGGAGCCCTAACCTAAGGCTAGGGGTGCCCTAGCCTTAGCCTAAGCTTAGGGGTGCCCTAACCTAAGGTTGGGGGAGCCCTAGCCAAAGGCTAGGAGAGCCTTAGCCTAAGCCTAAAAGTGCCCTAGCCTTAGCCTAAGCCTAAAAGTGCCCTAGCCTAAGGCTTGGGGTACACTAACCTAAGGCTAGGGGAGCCATACCCTCAGGTTCGGGGAGCCCAGTAAGGCTCAGGGAGCCCTAGTCTTAGCCTAAGCCTATCGGTGCCCTAGCCTAAGGCTATGGGAGCCCTAGCCTAAGGCTTGGGGAGCCCTAGCCTTAGACTAAGCCTAGGGGTGCCCTACCCTAAGGTTAGTGGAACACTAGCCTAAGGCTAGGGGAGCCAAAGCCTAAGGTTCGGAGAGCCCTAGCTTAAGGCTCGGGGAGCCCTAGCCTAAGCTTAGGGGTGCCCTTACCTAACGCTAGGGGAGCACTAGCCTAAGCCTAGGAGTGCCCTAGCCCAAGGCTAGAGGAGCCCTAGCTTAAGGCTAGGGGTGTCTTAGCCTAAGGCTAGGGGAGCACTAACCAAGGCTAGGGGAGCCCTAGCCTTAGCCTAAGCCTAGGGGAGCCCTAGTCTAAGGCTAGGGGAGCCCTAGCCTAAAGCTAGGGGAGCCCTAGCCTTAGCCTAAGCCTAAAGGTGCCCTAGCCTAAGCCTAGGGGATCCCTAGCTTTGGCCTAAGCCTAGGGGTGCCCTAACGTAAGGCTAGGGGAGCCCTAGCCTTAGCCTAAGCCTTGGGGTGCCCTAATCTAAGGCTATGGGAGCCCTAGCCTAAGGTTAGGGGAACATTAGCCTAAGACTAGGGAAGCTCTAGCCTAAGGGTAGGGGAGCCCTAGCCTTAGCCTAAGCCTAGGGGTGCCCTAGCCTAAGGTTAGGAGAACACTAGCCTAAGGCTAGGGGAGCAATAGCCTAAGGTTCGGGGAGCCCTCGCGGAAGGCTCGGGGAGCCCTAGCCTAAGCCTAGGGGTGCCCTTACCTAACGCTAGGGGAGCGCTAGCCTAAGCCTTGGAGTGCCCTAGCCTAAGGCTAGGGGAGCCCTAGATTAAGGCTAGGGCTGCCCTAGCCTAAGGCTAGGGGAGCCCTAGCCTTAGCCTAAGCCTAGGGCAACCCTAGCCTAAGACTAGGGGAGCCCTAGCCTAAGGCTAGGGGAGCCCTAGCCTTAGCCTAAGCCTAGGGCTGCCCTAGCCTAAGGTTAGGGGAACACTACCGTAAGGATAGGGGAGCCATAGCCTAAGGTTCGGGGAGCTCTAGCCTAAGGCTCGGGGAGCCCTAGCGTAATCCTAGGGGAGCCCTAGCCTAAGCCTAGGGGAGCCCTAGACTAAGGCTAGGGGAGCCCTATCCTAAGGCTAGGGGAACCATAGCCTTAGCCTAAACCTAGGGGTGCCCTAGCCTAAGGCTAAGGGAACCCTAACCTAAGGCTAGGGGAGCCCTAGCCTTAGCCTAATGCTAGGGGAGCGCTAGCCTTAGCCCAAGCCTAGGGGTGCCCTAACCTAAGGCTAGGGGGCCCTAGCCTAAGGCTAGGGGAGCCCTAGCCTTAGCCTAAGCCTACGGGTGCCCTAGCCTAAGGCTAGGGGAGCCCTAACCTAAGGCTAGGGAGCCCTAGCCTTAGCCTAAGCCTAGGGGAGCCCTAGCCTTAGCCTAAGCCTAAAGGTGCCCTAGCCTAAGGCGAGGGGATCCCTAGCCTTGGCCTAAGCCTAGGGGTGCCCTAAGGTAAGGATAGGGGAGCCCTAGCCTAAGGCTAGGGGAGCCCATGCCTTAACCTAAGCCTAGTGGTGCCCTAGCCTAAGGCTAGGGGAGCCCTATCCTAAGGCTAGCGGAGCCCTAGCCTTAGGCTAGGGGAGCCCTAGCCTTAGCCTAAGCCCAGGGGTGCCCTAGCCTAAGGCTAGGGGAGGAGTAGACTAAGGCTAGGGGAGCCCTAGCCTTAGCCTAAGCCTAGGGGTGCCCTAGCCTAAGGCTAGGGGAGCCCTAGCATAAGTCTCAGGGAGCCCTAGCCTTAGCCTAAGCCTAGGGGAGCCCTAGCCTAAGGGTAGGGGAGCCCTAGCCTTAGCCTAAGCCTTGGGGTTCCATAGCCTAAGGCTAGGGGAGCCCTAACCTAAGGCTAGGGGTGCCCTAGCCTTAGCCTAAGCTTAGGGGTGCCCTAACCTAAGGCTAGGGGAGCCCTAGCCAAAGGCTAGGAGAGCCTTAGCCTAAGCCTAAAAGTGCCCTAGCCTTAGCCTAAGCCTAAAAGTGCCCTAGCCTAAGGCTTGGGGTACACTAACCTAAGGCTAGGGGAGCCATACCCTCAGGTTCGGGGAGCCCAGTAAGGCTCAGGGAGCCCTAGTCTTAGCCTAAGCCTATCGGTGCCCTAGCCTAAGGCTATGGGAGCCCTAGCCTAAGGCTTGGGGAGCCCTAGCCTTAGACTAAGCCTAGGGGTGCCCTACCCTAAGGTTAGTGGAACACTAGCCTAAGGCTAGGGGAGCCAAAGCCTAAGGTTCGGGGAGCCCTAGCTTAAGGCTCGGGGAGCCCTAGCCTAAGCTTAGGGGTGCCCTTACCTAACGCTAGGGGAGCACTAGCCTAAGCCTAGGAGTGCCCTAGCCCAAGGCTAGAGGAGCCCTAGCTTAAGGCTAGGGGTGTCTTAGCCTAAGGCTAGGGGAGCACTAACCAAGGCTAGGGGAGCCCTAGCCTTAGCCTAAGCCTAGGGGAGCCCTAGTCTAAGGCTAGGGGAGCCCTAGCCTAAAGCTAGGGGAGCCCTAGCCTTAGCCTAAGCCTAAAGGTGCCCTAGCCTAAGCCTAGGGGATCCCTAGCTTTGGCCTAAGCCTAGGGGTGCCCTAACGTAAGGCTAGGGGAGCCCTAGCCTTAGCCTAAGCCTTGGGGTGCCCTAATCTAAGGCTATGGGAGCCCTAGCCTAAGGTTAGGGGAACATTAGCCTAAGACTAGGGAAGCTCTAGCCTAAGGGTAGGGGAGCCCTAGCCTTAGCCTAAGCCTAGGGGTGCCCTAGCCTAAGGTTAGGAGAACACTAGCCTAAGGCTAGGGGAGCAATAGCCTAAGGTTCGGGGAGCCCTCGCGGAAGGCTCGGGGAGCCCTAGCCTAAGCCTAGGGGTGCCCTTACCTAACGCTAGGGGAGCGCTAGCCTAAGCCTTGGAGTGCCCTAGCCTAAGGCTAGGGGAGCCCTAGATTAAGGCTAGGGCTGCCCTAGCCTAAGGCTAGGGGAGCCCTAGCCTTAGCCTAAGCCTAGGGGAACCCTAGCCTAAGACTAGGGGAGCCCTAGCCTAAGGCTAGGGGAGCCCTAGCCTTAGCCTAAGCCTAGGGCTGCCCTAGCCTAAGGTTAGGGGAACACTACCGTAAGGATAGGGGAGCCATAGCCTAAGGTTCGGGGAGCTCTAGCCTAAGGCTCGGGGAGCCCTAGCGTAATCCTAGGGGAGCCCTAGCCTAAGCCTAGGGGAGCCCTAGACTAAGGCTAGGGGAGCCCTATCCTAAGGCTAGGGGAACCATAGCCTTAGCCTAAACCTAGGGGTGCCCTAGCCTAAGGCTAAGGGAACCCTAACCTAAGGCTAGGGGAGCCCTAGCCTTAGCCTAATGCTAGGGGAGCGCTAGCCTTAGCCCAAGCCTAGGGGTGCCCTAACCTAAGGCTAGGGGGCCCTAGCCTAAGGCTAGGGGAGCCCTAGCCTTAGCCTAAGCCTACGGGTGCCCTAGCCTAAGGCTAGGGGAGCCGTAACCTAAGGCTAGGGAGCCCTAGCCTTAGCCTAAGCCTAGGGGAGCCCTAGCCATAGCCTAAGCCTAAAGGTGCCCTAGCCTAAGGCGAGGGGATCCCTAGCCTTGGCCTAAGCCTAGGGGTGCCCTAAGGTAAGGATAGGGGAGCCCTAGCCTAAGGCTAGGGGAGCCCATGCCTTAACCTAAGCCTAGTGGTGCCCTAGCCTAAGGCTAGGGGAGCCCTATCCTAAGGCTAGCGGAGCCCTAGCCTTAGGCTAGGGGAGCCCTAGCCTTAGCCTAAGCCCAGGGGTGCCCTAGCCTAAGGCTAGGGGAGGACTAGACTAAGGCTAGGGGAGCCCTAGGCTTAGCCTAAGCCTAGGGGAGCCCTAGCCTAAGGGTAGGGGAGCCCTAGCCTTAGCCTAAGCCTTGGGGTTCCATAGCCTAAGGCTAGGGGAGCCCTAACCTAAGGCTATGGGTGCCCTAGCCTTAGCCTAAGCATAGGGGTGCCCTAACCTAAGGCTAGGGGAGCCCTAGCCAAAGGCTAGGGGAGCCTTAGCCTAAGGCTATGGGAGCCCTAGCCTTAGCCTAAGCCTAAAAGTGCCCTAGCCTAAGGCTTGGGGAGTGCTAGCTTTAGCGTAAGCCTAAGGGTGCCCTAACCTAAGTCTAGAAAAGCCCTAGCCTAAGGCTAGGGGAGCACTAGCCTAAGGCTAGGGGAGCACTAGCTTAAGGCTAGGGGAGCCCTAGCCTTAGCCTAAGCCTAGGGGTGCCCTAGCCTAAGGTTAGGGGTACACTAACCTAAGGCTAGGGGAGCCATACCCTCAGGTTCGGGGAGCCCAGTAAGGCTCAGGGAGCCCTAGCCTTAGCCTAAGCCTATCGGTGCCCTAGCCTAAGGCTATGGGAGCCCTAGACTAAGGTTTGGGGAGCCCTAGCCTTAGCCTAAGCCTAGGGGTGCCCTACCCTAAGGTTAGTGGAACACTAGCCTAAGGTTAGGGGAGCCAAAGCCTAAGGTTCGGGGAGCCCTAGCCTAAGGCTCGGGGAGCCCTAGCCTAAGCTTAGGGGTGCCCTTACCTAACGCTAGGGGAGCACTAGCCTAAGCCTAGGAGTGCCCTAGCCCAAGGCTAGAGGAGCCCTAGCTTAAGGCTAGGGGTGTCTTACCCTAAGGCTAGGGGAGCACTAACCAAAGGCTAGGGGAACCCTAGCCTTAGCCTAAGCCTAGGGGAGCCCTAGTCTAAGGCTAGGGGAGCCCTAGCCTAAAGCTAGGGGAGCCCTAGCCTTAGCCTAAGCCTAAAGTTGCCCTAGCCTAAGCCTAGGGGATCCCTAGCTTTGGCCTAAGCCAAGGGGTGCCCTAACGTAAGGCTAGGGGAGCCCTAGCCTTAGCCTAAGCCTTGGGGTGCCCTAACCTAAGGCTAGGGGAGCCCTAGCCTAAGGTTAGGGGAACATTAGCCTAAGACTAGGGAAGCCCTAGCCTAAGGCTAGGGGAGCCCTAGCCTTAGCCTAAGCCTAGGGGTGCCCTAGCCTAAGGTTAGGAGAACACTAGCCTAAGGCTAGGAGAGCCATAGCCTAAGGTTCGGGGAGCCCTCGCCGAAGGCTCGGGGAGCCCTAGCCTAAGCCTAGGGGTGCCCTTACCTAACGCTAGGGGAGCGCTAGCCTAAGCCTTGGAGTGCCCTAGCCTAAGACTAGGGGAGCCCTAGCCTTAGGCTAGGGGAGCCCTAGCCTTAGCCTAAGCCTAGGGGTGCTCTAGCCTAAGCCTACGGGTTCCCTAGCCTAAGGCTAGAGGAGCCCTAACCTAAGGCTAGGGGAGCCCTAGCCTTAGCCTAAGCCTAGGGGTGCCCTAGCCTAAGGCTAGGGGAGCCCTAGCCTTAGGCTAAGCATAGGGGAGCCCTAGTCTAAGGCTAGGGGAGCCCTAGTCTAAGGCTAGGGGAGCCCTAGCCTAAAGCTAGGGGAGCCCTAGCCTTAGCCTAAGCCTAAAGGTGCCCTAGCCTAAGCCGAGGGGATCCCTAGCGTTGGCCTAAGCCTAGGGGTGCCCTAACGTAAGGCTAGGTGAGCCCTAGCCTAAGGTTGGGGGAGCATTAGCCTAAGACTAGGGGAGCCCGTGCCTTAACCTAAGCCTAGGGGTGCCCTCGCATAAGGCTAGGGGAGCCCTAACCTAAGGCTAGGGGAGCCCTAGCCTAAGGCTAGGGGAGCCCTAGCCTTAGCCTAAGCCTAGGGGTGCGCTAGCCTAAGGCTAGGGGAGCCCTAGCCCAAGGCTAGGGTAGCTCTAGCTAAGGCTAGGGGAGCCATAGCCTAAGGCTAGGGGAACCCTAGCCTTAGCCTAAGCCTAGGGGTGCCCTAGCCTAAGCCTAGGGGTACCCTAGCCTAAGGCTAGGGGAGCACTAGCCTAAGGCTAGGGGAGCCCTAGCCTTAGCCTAAGCCTAGGGGTGCCCTAGCCTAAGGCTAGGGGAGCCCTAGCCTAAGTCTCAGGGAGACCTAGCCTTAGCCTAACGTAGGGGAGCCCTAGCCTAAGGCTAGGGGAGCCCTAGCCTTATCCTAAGCCTAGGGGTGCCATAGCCTAAGGCTAGGGGAGCCCTAACCTTAGGCTAGGGCTGCTCTAGCCTTAGCCTAAGACTAGGGGTGCCCTAGTCTAAGGCTAGGGGAGCCCTAGCCTAAGGCTAGGGGAGCCTTAGCCTAAGGCTAGGGGAGCCCTAGCCTTAGCCTAAGCCTAGGGGTGCCCTAACCTAAGGCTAGAAAAGCCCTAGCCTAAGGCTAGGGGAGCCCTAGCCTAAGGCTAGGGGAGCCCTAGCCTTAGCCTAAGCCTAGGGGTGCCCTAGCCTAAGGCTAGAGGAGCCCTAGCCTTAGCCTAAGCCTAGGGGTGCCCTAGCTTAAGGTTAGGGGAACACTACCCTAAGGCTAGGGGAACCATAGCCTAATGTTCGGGGAGCTCTAGCCTAAGGTTCGGGGAGCCCTAGTGTAAGCCTAGGGGTGCCCTTACCTAACGCTAGGGGAGCGCTAGCCTTAGCCTAAGCCTAGGGGAGCCCTAGCCTAAGCCTACGGGTGCCCTAGCCTAAGGCTAGGGGATCCCTAACCTAAGGCTAGGGGAGCCCTAGCCTAAAGCTAGGGGAGCCCTAGCCTTAGCCTAAGCCTACGGGTGCCCTAGCCTAAGGATAGGGGAGCCCTAACTTAAGGCTAGGGAGCCCTAGCCTTAGCCTAAACCTAGGTGTGCCCTAGCCGAAGGCTAAGGGAGCCCTAGCCTTAGCCAAAGCCTTGAGGTGCCCTAGCCTAAGGCTAGGGGAGCCCTAGCCTTAGCCTAAGCCTAGGGGTGCCCTAGCCTAAGCCTACGGGTGCCCTAGCCTAAGGCTAGGGGAGCCCTAACCTAAGGCTAGGGGAGCCCTAGCCTTAGCCTAAGCCTAGGGGTGACCTAGCCTAAGGCTAGGGGAACCCTAGCCTAAAGCTAGGGGAGCCCTAGCCTTAGCCTAAGCCTAGGGGAGCTAAGCCTAAAGGTGCCCTAGCCTAAGGCGAGGGGATCCCTAGCCTTGGCCTAAGCCTAGGGGGGCCCTAACGTAAGGATAGGGGAGCCCTAGCCTAAGGCTCAGGGAGCCCTTGCCTTAACCTAAGCCTAGTGGTGCCCTAGCCTAAGGCTAGGGGAGCCCTAGCCTTAGCCTAAGCTCAGGGGTGCCCTAGCCTTAGGCTAGGGGAGCCCTAGCCTTAGCCTAAGCCTTGGGGTGCCCAAGCCTAAGGCTAGGGGAGCCCTAGCCTAAGTCTCAGGGAGCCCTAACCTTAGCCTAAGCCTAGAGGAGCCCTAGCCTAAGGGTAGGGGAGCCCTAGCCTTAGACTAAGCCTAGGGGTGCCCTAGCCTAAGGCTAGGGGAGCCCTAGCCTAAGGCTAGGGGAGCCTTAGCCTAAGGCTATGGGAGCCCTAGCCTTAGCCTAAGCCTAAAAGTGCCATAGCCTAAGGCTTGGGGAGCGCTAGCTTTAGCGTAAGCCTCGGGGTGCCCTAACCTAAGTTTAGAAAAGCCCTAGTCTAAGGCTAGGGGAGCCCTAGCCTAAGGCTAGGGGAGCACTAGCCTAAGGCTAGGGGAGCCCTAGCCTTAGCCTAAGCCTAGGGGTGCCCTAGCCTAAGGTTAGGGGTACACTAACCTAAGGCTAGGGGAGCCATACCCTAAGGTTCGGGGAGCCCTAATAAGGCTCAGGGGCCCTAGCCTTAGCCTAAGCCTATCGGTGCCATAGCCTAAGGCTATGGGAGCCCTAGCCTAAAGCTCGGGGAGCCCTAGCCTTAGCCTAAGCCTAGGGGTCCCCTAGCCTAAGGTTAGTGGAACACTAGCCTAAGCCTAGGGGAGCCATAGCCTAAGGTTCGGGGAGCCCTAGCCTAAGGCTCGGGGAGCCCTAGCCTAAGCTTAGGGGTGCCCTTACCTAACACGAGGGGAGCACTAGCCTAAGCCTAGGAGTGCCCTAGCCTAAGGCTAGTGGAGCCCTAGCTTAAGGCAAGGGGTCTCTTAGCCTAAGGCTAGGGGAGCACTAGCCTAAGGCTAGGGGAGCCCTAGCCTTAGCCTAAGCCTAGGGGAGCCCTAGTCTAAGGCTAGGGGAGCCCTAGCCTAAGGCTAGGGGAGCCCTAGCCTTAGCCTAAGCCTTGGGGTGCCCTAACCTAAGGCTAAGGGAGCCCTAGCCTAAGGTTAGGGGAACATTAGCCTAAGACTAGGGAAGCCCTTGCCTTAACCTAAGCCTAGGGGTGCCCTAGCATAAGGCTAGGGGAGCCCTAGCCTAAGGCTAGGGGAGCCCTAGCCTAAGGCTAGGGGAGCCCTAACCTTAGCCTAAGCCTAGGGGTGCCCTAGCCTAAGGCTAGGGGAGCCCTATCCCAAGGCTTGGGTAGCTCTAGCCTAAGACTAGGGGATCCATAGCCTAAGGCTAAGGGAACCCTAGCCTTAGCCTAAGCTTAGGGGTGCCCTAGCCTAAGCCTAGGGTTGCCCTAGCCTAAGGCTAGGGGAGCACTAGCCTAAGGCTTGGGGAGCCCTAGCCTTAGCCTAAGCCTAGGGGTGCCCTAGCCTAAGGCTAGGGGAGCCCTAGCCTAAGTCTCAGGGAGCCCTAGCCTTAGCCTATCCTAGGGGAGCCCTAGCCTAAGGCTAGGGGAGCCCTAGCCTTAACCTAAGCCTAGGGGTGCCCTAGCCTAAGGCTAGGGGAGCCGTAGCCTAAGGCTAGGGGAGCCCTAGCCTAAGGCTAGAGGAGCCTTAGCCTAAAGCTAGGGGAGCCCTAGCCTTAGCCTAAGCCTAGGGGTGCCCTAACCTAAGGCTAGAAAATCCCTAGCCTAAGGCTAGGGGAGCCCTAGCCTAAAGCTAGGGGAGCCCTAGCCTTAGCCTAAGCCTAGGGGTGCCCTAGCCTAAGGCTTGGAGAGCCCTAGCCTAAGGCTAGGGGAGCCTTAGCCTAAGGCTAGGGGAGCCCTAGCCTTAGCCTAAGCCTAGGGGTGCCCTAGCCTAAGCCTAGAGGAGCCCTAGCCTTAGCCTAAGCCTAGGGGTGCCCTAGCCTAAGGCTAGGGGAGCACTAGCCTAAGGCTAGGGTAGCCCTATCCTAAGGCTAGGGGAGACCTAGCATTAGCCTAAGCCCAGGGGTGCCCTAGCCTAATGCTAGGGGAGCCCTAGCCCAAGGCTAGGGGAGCCCTAGCCTAAAGCTAGGGGATCTCTAGCCATAGCCTAAGCCTAGCGGTGCCTAGTCTAAGGCTAGGGGAGCACTAGCCTAAGGCTAGGGGAGGCCTAGCCATAGCCTAAGCCTAGGGGTGCCCTAGCATAAGGTTAGGGGAACACTAGCCTAAGGTTAGGGGAGCCATAGCCTAAGGTTCGGGGAGCCCTAGCCTAAGGCTCGGGGAGCCCTAGCCTAAGCCTAGGGGTGCCCTTACCTAACACTAGGGGAGTGCTAGCCTAAGCCTTGGAGTGCCCTATCCTAAGGCTAGGGGAGCCCTAGACTAAGGCTAGGGGTGCCCAAGCCTAAGGCTAGGGGAGCACTAGCCTAAGGCTAGGGGAGCCCTAGCCTTAGCCTAAGCCTAGGGAAGCCCTGGCCTAAGACTAGGGGAGCCCTAGCTTAAGGCTAGGGGAGCCCTAGCCTAAAGCTAGGGGAGCCATAGCCTTAGCCTAAGCCTAGGGATGCCCTAGCCTAAGGCTAGGGGAGCACTAGCCTAAGGCTAGGGGATCCCTAGCCTTAGCCTAAGCCTAGGGGTGCCCTAGCCTAAGGCTAGGGGAGCTCTAGCCTAAGTCTCAGGGAGCCCTAGCCTTAGCCTAAGTCTAGGGGAGCCTTAGCCTAAGGCTAGGGGAGCCCTAGCCTAAGCCTAAGCCTAAAAGTGCCCTAGCCTAAGGCTTGTGGAGCACTAGCCTTAGCCTAAGCCTAGGAGTGCCCTAACCTAAGTCTAGAAAAGCCCTAGCCTAATCCTAGGAGTGCCCTAACCTAAGTTTAGAAAAGCCCTAGCCTAAGGCTAGGGGAGACCTAGCCTTAGCCTAAGCCTAGGGGTGCCCTAGGCTAAGGCTAGGGGAGCACTAGCCTAAGGCTAGGGGAGACCTAGCCTTAGCCTAAGCCTAGGGGTGCCCTAGCCTAAGGTTAAGGGAACACTGCCCTAAGGCTAGGGGAGCCATAGCCTAAGGTTCGGGGAGCTCTAGCCTAAGGCTCAGGGAGCCCTAGCGTAAGCCTAGGGGTGCCCTTACCTAACGCTAGAGGAGCTCTAGCCTTAGCCTAAGCCTAGGGGAGCCCTAGCCTAAGCCTTTGGGAGCCCTAGACTAAGGTTAGGGGAGCCCTATCCTAAGGCTAGGGGAACCATAGCCTTAGCCTAAACCTAGGGGTGCCCTAATCTAAGGCTAGGGGAGCCCTAGCCTAAGGCTAGAGGAGCCCTAGCCTTAGCCTAAGCCTACGGGTGCCCTAGCCTAAGGCTAGGGGAGCTCTAACCTAAGGCTAGGGAGCCCTAGCCTTAGCCTAATCCTAAAGGTGCCCTAGCCTAAGGCGAGGAGATCCCTAGCCTTGGTCTAAGCATAGGGCTGCCCTAAAGTAAGGATAGGGGAGCCCTAGCCTAAGGCTAGGGGAGCCCTTGCCTTAACTTAAGCCTAGTGGTGCCCTAGCCTAAGGCTAGGGGATCCCTATCCTAAGGCTAGCGGAGCCCTAGCCTTAGGCTAGGGGAGCCCTAGCCTTAGCCTAAGCCTAGGGGTGCCCTAGCCTAAGGCTAGTGGAGCCCCAGCCCAAGGCTAGGGGAGCCCTAGCCTAAGGCTAGGGGAGACCTAGCCTTAGCCTAAGCCTAGGGGTGCCCTAGGCTAAGGCTAGGGTAGCACTAGCCTAAAGCTAGGGGAGCCCTAGCCTAAGGCTAGGGGAGACCTAGCCTTAGCCTAAGCCTAGGGGTGCCCTAGGCTAAGGCTAGGGTAGCACTAGCCTAAAGCTAGGGGAGCCCTAGCCTAAGCCTAGGGGAGCCCTAGACTAAGGCTAGGGGAGCCATATCCTAAGGCTAGGGGAACCATAGCCTTAGCCTAAACCTAGGGGTGCCCTAGCCTAAGGCTAGGGGAGCCCTAACCTAAGGCTAGGGGAGCCCTAGCCATAGCTTAAGGCTAGGGGAGCGCTACCCTTAGCCCAAGCCTAGGGGTGCCCTAACCTAAGGCTAGGGGAGCCCTAGCCTAAGGCTAGGGGAGCCCTAGCCTTAGCCTAAGCCTACGGGTGCCCTAGCCTAAGGCTATGGGAGCCCTATCCTAAGGCTAGAGGAGCCCTCGCCTTAGCCTTACCCTAGGGGTGCCCTAGCCTAAGGTAAGGGGAGCCCTAGCCTAAGTCTCAGGGAGCCCTAGCCTTAGCCTAAGCCTAGGGGTGCCCTAGCCTAAGGCTAGGGGAGGCCTAGCCTAAGGCTATGGGAGCCCTAGCCTTAGCCTAAGCCTAAAAGTGCCCTAGCCTAAGGCTTGGGGAGCGCTAGCTTTAGTGTAAGCCTAAGGGTGCCCTAACCTAAGTCTAGAAAAGCCCTAGCCTAAGGCTAGGGGAGCCCTAGCCTAAGGCTAGGGGAGCACTAGCTTAAGGCTAGGGGAGCCCTAGCCTTAGCCTAAGCCTAGGGGTGCCCTAGCCTAAGGTTAGGGGTGCACTAACCTAAGGCTAGGGGAGCCATACCCTCAGGTTCGGGGAGCCCAGTAAGGCTCAGGGAGCCCTAGCCTTAGCCTAAGCCTATCGGTGCCCTAGCCTAAGGCTATGGGAGCCCTAGCCTAAGGCTTGGGGAGTCCTAGCCTTAGCCTAAGCCTAGGGGTGCCCTAGGCTAAGGTTAGTGGAACACTAGCCTAAGGCTAGGGGAGCCAAAGCCCAAGGCTAGAGGAGCCCTACCTTAAGGCTAGGGGTGTCTTAGCATAAGGCTAGGGGAGCACTAACCAAAGGCTAGGGGAGCCCTAGCCTTAGCCTAAGCCTTGGGGTGCCCTAACCTAAGGCTAGGGGAGCCCTAGCCTAAGGTTATGGTAACATAAGCCTAAGACTAGGGAAGCACTAGCCTAAGGCTAGGGGAGCCCTAGCCTTAGCCTAAGCCTAGGGGTGCCCTAGCCTAAGGTTAGGAGAACACTAGCCTAAGGCTAGGGGAGCAATAGCCTAAGGTTCGGGGAGCCCTCGCCGAAGGCTCGGGGAGCCCTAGCCTAAGCCTAGGGGTGCCCTTACCTAACGCTAGGGGAGCGCTAGCCTAAGCCTTGGAGTGCCCTAGCCTAAGGCTAGGGGAGCCCTAGATTAAGGCTAGGGGTGCCCTAGCCTAAGGCTAGGGGAGCCCTAGCCTTAGCCTAAGCCTAGGGGAGACCTAGCCTAAGACTAGGGGAGCCCTAGCCTAAGGCTAGGGGAGCCCTAGCCTTAGCCTAAACCTAGGTGTGCCCTAGCCGAAGGCTAAGGGAGCCCTAGCCTTAGCCAAAGCCTTGGGGTGCCCTAGCCTAAGGCTAGGGGAGCCCTAGCCTTAGCCTAAGCCTAGGGGAGCCCTAGTCTAAGGCTAGGGGAGCCCTAGTCTAAGGCTAGGGGAGCCCTAGCCTTAGCCTAAGCCTAAAGGTGCCCTAGCCTAAGCCGAGGGGATCCCTAGCGTTGGCCTAAGCCTAGGGGTGCCCTAACGTAAGGCTAGGGGAGCCCTAGCCTAAGGTTGGGGGAGCATTAGCCTAAGACTAGGGGAGCCCGTGCCTTAACCTAAGCTTAGGGGTGCCCTAGCATAAGGCTAGGTGAGCCCTAGCCTAAGGCTAGGGGAGCCCTAGCCTAAGGCTAGGGGAGCTCTAGCCTAAGGCTAGGGGAGCCCTAGCCTTAGCCTAAGCCTAGGGGTGCGCTAGCCTAAGGCTAGGGGAGCCCTAGCCCAAGGCTAGGGTAGCTCTAGCTAAGGCTAGGGGAGCCATAGCCTAAGGCTAGGGGAACCCTAGCCTTAGCCTAAGCCTAGGGGTGCCCTAGCCTAAGCCTAGGTGTACCCTAGCCTAAGGCTAGGGGAGCACCAGCCTAAGGCTAGGGGAGCCCTAGCCTTAGCCTAAGCTTAGGGGTGCCCTAGCCTAAGGCTAGGGGAGCCCTAGCCTAAGTCTCAGGGAGACCTAGCCTTAGCCTAACCTAGGGGAGCCCTAGCCTAAGGCTAGGGGAGCCCTAGCCTTATACTAAGCCTAAGGGTGCCATAGCCTAAGGCTAGGGGAGCCCTAACCTTAGGCTAGGGATGCCCTAGCCTTAGCCTAAGCCTAGGGGTGCCCTAGCCTAAGGCTAGGGGAGCCCTAGCCTAAGGCTAGGGGAGCCTTAGCCTAAGGCTAGGGGAGCCCTAGCCTTAGCCTAAGCCTAGGGGTGCCCTAACCTAAGGCTAGAAAAGCCCTAGCCTAAGGCTAGGGGAGCCCTAGCCTTAGCCTAAGCCTAGGGGTGCCCTAGCCTAAGGCTAGAGGAGCCCTAGCCTTAGCCTAATCCTAGGGGTGCCCTAGCCTAAGGCTAGGGAGCACTAGCCTAAGGCTAGGGAGCCCTAACCTAAGGCTAGGGGAGCCCCAGCCCAAGGCTAGGGGAGACCTAGCCTTAGCCTAAGCCTAGGGGTTCCCTAGGCTAAGGCTAGGGGAGGCCTAGCCTAAGGCTAGGGGAGCCATAGCCTTAGCCTAAGCCTAGGGGTGCCCTAGCTTAAGGTTAGGGGAACACTACCTTAAGGCTAGGGGAGCCATAGCCTAATGTTCGGGGAGCTCTAGCCTAAGGTTCGGGGAGCCCTAGTGTAAGCCTAGGGGTGCCCTTACGTAACGCTAGGGGAGCGCTAGCCTTAGCCTAAGCCTAGGGGAGCCCTAGCCTAAGCCTACGGGTGCCCTACCCTAAGGCTAGGGGAGCCCTAACCTAAGGCTAGGGGAGCCCTAGCCTTAGCCTAAGGCTAGGGGAGCGCTATCCTTAGCGCAAGCCTAGGTGTGCCCTAACCTAAGGCTAGGGGAGCCCTAGCCTAAGGCTAGGGGAGCCCTAGCCTTAGCCTAAGCCTATGGGTGCCCTAGCCTAAGGCTAGGGGAGCCCTAACCTAAGGCTAGGGAGCCCTAGCCTTAGCCTAAACCGAGGTGTGCCCTAGCCGAAGGCTAAGGGAGCCCTAGCCTTAGCCAAAGCCTTGGGGTGCCCTAGCCTAAGGCTAGGGGAGCCCTAGCCTTAGCCTAAGCCTAGGGGTGCCCTAGCCTAAGCCTACGGGTGCCCTAGCCTAAGGCTAGGGGAGCCCTAACCTAAGGCTAGGGGAGCCCTAGCCTTAGCCTAAGCCTAGAGGAGCCCTAGCCTAAGGGTAGGGGAGCCCTAGCCTTAGCCTAAGCCTAGGGGTGCCCTAGCCTAAGGCTTGGGGAGCCCTAGCCTAAGGCTAGGGGAGCCTTAGCCTAAGGCTATGGGAGCCCTAGCCTTAGCCTATCCTAAAAGTGCCCTAGCCTAAGGCTTGGGGAGCGCTAGCTTTAACATAAGCCTCGGGGTGCCCTAACCTAAGTTTAGAAAAGCCCTAGTCTAAGGCTAGGTGAGCCCTAGCCTAAGGCTAGGGGAGCACTAGCCTAAGGCTAGGGGAGCCCTAGCCTTAGCCTAAGCCTAGGGGTGCCCTAGCCTAAGGTTAGGGGTACACTAACCTAAGGCTAGGGGAGCCATACCCTAAGGTTCGGGGAGCCCTAGTAAGGCTCAGGGAGCCCTAGCCTTAGCCTAAGCCTATCGGTGCCATAGCCTAAGGCTATGGGAGCCCTATTCTAAAGTTCGGGGAGCCCTAGCCTTAGCCTAAGCCTAAGGGTGCCCTAGCCTAAGGTTAGTGGAACACTAGCTTAAGGCTAGGGGAGCCATAGCCTAAGGTTCGGGGAGCCCTAGCCTAAGGCTTGGGGAGCCCTAGGCTAAGCTTAGGGGTGCCCTTACCTAACACTAGGGGAGCACTAGCCTAAGCCTAGGAGTGCCCTAGCCTAAGGCTAGAGGAGCCCTAGCTTAAGGCTAGGAGAGCCTTAGCCTAAGGCTATGGGAGCCCTAGCCTTAGCCTAAGCCTAAAAGTGCCCTAGCCTAAGGCTTGGGGAGCGCTAGCTTTAGCGTAAGCCTTGGGGTGCCCTAACCTAAGTCTAGAAAAGCCCTAGCCTAAAGCTCGGGGAGCCCTAGCCTTAGCCTAAGCCTAGGGGTGCCCTAGCCTAAGGCTAGGGGAGCCCTAGCCTAAGTCTCAGGGAGCCCTAGCCTTAGCCTAAGCCTAGGGGAGCCCTAGCCTAAGGGTAGGGGAGCCCTAGCCTTAGCCTAAGCCTTGGGGTTCCATAGCCTAAGGCTAGTGGAGCCCTAACCTAAGGCTAGGGGTGCCCTAGCCTTAGCCTAAGCCGAGGGGTACCATAGCCTAAGGCTTGGGGATCGCTAGCTGTAGCCTAAACCTAGGGGTGCCCTAACCTAAGTCTAGAAAAGTATAGCCTAAGGCTAGGGGAGCCCTAGCCTAAGGCTAGGGGAGCCCTAGCCTTAGCCCAAGGCTTGGGGAGCCCTAGCCTAAGGCTAGGGGAGCCCTAGCCTTAGCCTAAGCCTAGGGGTGCCTAGCCTAAGGCTAGGGGAGCACTAGCCTAAGGCTAGGGGAGGCCTAGCCTAAGGTTAGGGGAACACTAGCCTAAGGCTAGGGGAGCCATAGCCTAAGGTTCGGGGAGCCCTAGCCTAAGGCTCAGGGAGCCCTAGCCTAAGCCTAGGGGTGCCCTTACCTAACACTAGGGGAGCGCTAGCCTAAGCCTTGGAGTGCCCTAGCCTAAGGCTAGGGGAGCCCTAGATTAAGGCTAGGGGTGCCCTAGCTTAAGGCTAGGGGAGCCCTAGCCTAAGGCTAGGGGAGCCCTAGCCTAAGGCTAGGGGAGCCCTAGCCTAAGGCTAGGGGAGCCCAAGCCTAAGGCTAGGGGAGCCCTAGCCTTAGCCTAAACCTTGGTGTGCCCTAGCCTTAGGCTAGGGGAGCCCTAGCCTTATCCTAATCCTAGGGGTGCGCTAGCCTAAGGCTAGGGGAGCCCTAGCCTAAGGCTAGGGGAGCCCTAGCCTAAGGCTAGGGGAGCCCAAGCCTAAGGTTAGGTGTGCCCTAGCCTAAGGTTAGGGGAGCCCTAGCATAAGGCTAGGGGTGGCCTAGGCTAAGGCTAGGGGAGTCCTAGACTTAGCCTAAGCCTACGGGTGCCCTAGCCTAAGGCTACGGGAGCACTAACCTAAGGCTAGGGAAGCCCTAGCCTTAGCCTAAGCCTAGGGGTGCCCTAGCCTAAGGCTAGGGTAGCCCTAGCCTTAGCCTAAGCCTAAAAGTGCCCTAGCCTAAGGCTAGGGGAGCACTAGCCTTAGCCTAAGCCTAGGGGTGCCCTAACCTAAGGCTAGGGGAGCCCTAGCCTAAGGCTAGGGGAGCCCTAGCCTTAGCCTAAGCCTAGGGATGCCCTAACCTAAGGCTAGGGGAGCCCTAACCTAAGGCTAGGGAGCCCTAGCCTTACCCTAAGCCTAGGGGAGCCCTAGGCTAAGGCTAGCGGAGCCCTATCCTAAGGCTAGGGGAGCCCTAGCCTCAGCCTAAGCCTAGGGGTGCCCTTGCCTAAGGCTAGGGGAGCCCTAGACTTAGCCTAAGCTTAAAGGTGCCCTAGCATAAGGCTAGAGGATCCCTAGCCTTGGCCTAAGCCTACGGGTGCCCTAACGTAAGGCTAGGGGAGCCAGAGCCTAAGGCTCAGAGGCCCTAGCCTTAGCCTAAGCCTAGGGGAGCCCTAGCCTAAGGCTAGGGGAGCCCTAGCCTTAGCCTAAGACTAGGGGTGCCCTAGCCTAAGGCTAGGGGAGCGCTAGCCCAAGGCTAGGGTAGCCCTAGCCTAAGGCTAGGGGAGCCCTATCCTAAGGCTAGGGGACCCTTAGCCTTAGCCTAAGCCTAGGGGTGCCCTAGCCTAAGGCTAGGGGAGCCCTAGCCTTAGCCTAAGCCTAGGGGAGCCCTAGCCTAAGGGTAGGGGAGCACTAGCCTTAGCCTAAGCCTTGGGGTTCCATAGCCTAAGGCTAGGGGAGCCCTAACCTAAAGCTAGGGGTGCCCTAGCCTTAGCCTAAGCCTAGGGGTGCCCTAGCCTAAGGCTTGGGGATCGCTACCTTTAGCCTAAACCAAGGGGTGCCCTAACCTAAGTCTAGAAAAGCCCTAGCGTAAGGCTAGGGGAGCCCTAGCCTAAGGCTAGGGGAGCCCTAGCCTTAGCCTAAGCCTAGGGGAGCACTAGCCTAAGGCTAGGGGAGCCCTAACCTTAGTCTAAGCCTAGGGGTGCCCTAGCCTAAGGTTAGGGGTACACTAGCCTAAGGCTAGGGCAGCCATAGCCTAAGGTTCGGTGAGCCCTAGTAAGGCTCGGGGAGCCCTAGCCTTAGCCTAAGCCTAGGGGTGCCCTTGCCTAAGGCTAGGGGAGCCATAACCTAAGGCTAGGGTAGCCCTAGCCCTAGCCTTAGCCTAGGGGTGCCCTAGCCTAAGGCTAGGGGAGCCCTAGCCTAAGTCTCAGGGAGCCCTAGCCTTAGCCTAAGCATAGGGGTGCCCTAGCCTAAGGCTAGGGGAGCACTAGCCTAAGGCTAGGGGACCCCTAGCCTTAGCCTAAGACTAGGGGTGCCCTAACCTACGACTAGGGGAGCCCTAGCCTAAGGTTAGGGGTACACTAGCCTAAGGCTAGGGCAGCCATAGCCTAACGTTCGGGGAGCCCTAGCCTAAGGCTCGGGGAGCCCTAGCCTAAGCTTAGGGGTGCCCTTACCTAACACTAGGGGAGCACTAGCCTAAGCCTAGGAGTGCCCTAGCCTAAGGCTAGAGGAGCCCTAGCTTAAGGCTAGGGGAGCCTTAGCATAAGGTTCGGGGAGCCCTAGTGAGGCTCAGGGAGCCCTAGCCTTAGCCTAAGCCTATCGGTGCCATAGCCTAAGGCTATGGGAGCCCTAGCCTAAAGCTCGGGGAGCCCTAGCCTTAGCCTAAGCCTATCGGTGCCATAGCCTAAGGCTATGGGAGCCC